>NC_053156.1:263014071-263129071 GCF_016835505.1 Polypterus senegalus
CTGTAATACCTTGTAATAACTTTCTTCCATGAACTATTACCAGGTTACACAACAAGTTTGGAAAGCTGCTGTTAAAAGTCTTGACCAAAATTGACCAAATTTCAGAACAAACATTGGACATGCTAACCACAGAAAAACCTGTTGTATATTTTAATTGCTTCATATTACTGATGTGGTAACTGGGGTCTTAAATATACTAATTCTCTTCTTTCCTCTTAAGAAGTCCATTTACATTTGTATACACTGCTGACATGATAGAAAACAAAAGATGTTGTGACATAGTAAGGTTTCTGAAGTCTTGTTAACATGAAATGAAGCTATATATTATTGATACTCTAGTTGAGAGAGATGCCACGTTTACCACTAAATAACTGGGATTGGATAATAGATGCATCCGTTTAGGATGAGTTCCTTTCTCTCAAGTTCATCTCTTGGGTTGTTATAGAGATGGAATCTGAACAGACACTGATTAAGACCTCAGTAGTAGAGACAGCTTCAATGGACTGTGATATAAAGGTGATCATTACCTGTCATGACAACAAACATTAGGATTGTAGAGAACATCCATATTGGTCAAAAACAACTACAGGGCCAAAATGTTAATAACTGTGGTAGTGGCCAAGCAAATCCCAAGTATGGGGAGACCATGCCAAAGGACTTTCTGGTAGCTTTTAGATTTTGATACATTTCTCAGTATTTTTGTAACAGTTGGTAATTTACTCAACAAGGGCTGGGATATAGGGTGTGAGTTCTAATCAAGTGGTGAAAAGAGCACTTTGAATAACTCCTAAATCTGGAGGAGGCAATGCTGAAAGCTTCTGGTGAGACAAGGTTGAATTTTTATGGAAAAGATCACAGTGACAACTGAAAAACTCTACTGAGCCAATACTGCAGGGGTAGACAAGATCTGGCCATAACTGCTTAAAGAATGGGATATCATGAGAGTGTCTTGGTTAATACACTTGTCCAACACTGTACTGTACAGACAACAAAATCAATCTCTCAAGACTGGCAGAATGGTGGAGTAGTTCCCATTTTTAAAAATTAATACAAGAGAGTGTTTTCCTTTTACTCATAACAAGGGTTCCTGAGATCTGAGATGAGCAATATGAATTATTTTCCTGGCTAGAACTGTCATTAGAGTTTTCCAATTTTCTCTTTTTATGATCTGTACACTCTATGATAAGGACTATGTATTTCCCATGTTATGTTGTCTGAAGTAAAGAATATAGGGTTCTGTTACCGAGGTCCCTCTAGTCCTTGTTTTCGAGCAGAAAGAAGATATTAAGCTGAATCTCTTTATAATGAGCATACAGCTCTGTAAAGTGTGTGTTGTCTTTTCTTCGGTTTGAGATGTTTGTAGACTGGATATCAAAACCCAGCTAAGGCTCAATGTGTATCTTGTCAGTCACCTGAGAGTTGCATTTTAGGTATTTTTAGACGATGTCATCCAATTAGCCTCACTTGACTATGCTCTCATGAATGCACTGGCTGCAGTAGAGAATCATATTGTTAGAATGAGAATTAGAATCTCCAAATACGAAGATGTGGTCCTTTCTCAGAAAAGAGAAAGAGAAAAGCAGCTGCCTCAAGAGAAGGTGTTTAAGCATCTTCAGGTTTTGTAAAGGAAGAGATTAACCAATGATTTGGTGGGTTGCACACAAAGTGATGGTGAATATGTAGCACAGATGTCATACAAAGCTTTCTAACTTATATCCCTATTTTTACAATTACTTACAAGCTATGTTTAGTGACCAAGAAATGTGAACACTCATACATGTTCCATAAATTAGGTATCTGCAGTGTTGATACGCTCATCTAGACAGGATGAGTGTATATTCCAATTAACCTAATAGCATCTGGCAATTTCCCATAAGATACTAAGACTACTTTTGGATTAAAGGAAGTCTGATTTATTGCCACCATGACTGTCATCAGGTTAGAAAAATGAAAAATGATATCAGAAGTAAATAATATTGGCAATATCAAGTCAGGCTAATTCAATGAGAATATCAAGAACAAACTACTAATTATAAAATGTTGTGAAATACAAATTGGCAGCCATCATGGCACTCCAGGTCTGGGACTGCCTTCCCTACCCTTGAGAGAACTAAATATGTTTTACAGAAAGTTTAACACCTGATGAACACAACTGAATCATGAAACTGAACTACTGCTTGTACACAAACGTATTATAAAAATTTTAAATAAACATATTTGTACAAAACTTGTGTATGAGCTATTACTGTTTTCTATAATACATTTTATGAAGTGCCTTTGCTATGGTGAAGATGCTTACCAAACATTTAAGAAAAAAAATGTATAAAATCCAATAGTGCATCAACATTGAGACAAATACAGGAAATCAGAGTAGTTAAATATATAAATATATTTTTAAGTCAAAAACAGAATATTTCTGACCAAAACCAAAACCATTAAAATAAAGTTTATAATAAAACTAAAATATAAATTGATGTGATCATATTGTTGTGTGCTTAAATTAAAAAAAAATAAAATAAAATCATATATTAGTGTAGCCATCCTCAAAATGAATCTCGGACTGCTCTATCATGAAGCTTAAGTACTTCCTGTATCTCTGGAAACAATGCATTGTACATTTTGTTTTGACTAACTGAAAACATGTAGCTTGGTGCACTCAGAAGACCATGCCTCACTTTCAACTATAAAAAATTCTACCTGGCCAAATGGGAGTACAGTACTACTTATGGATAATCTTACCTTGTATTTGATTGTATTGTACAATGTGTGGGAATTCAAATTGAAATTGGAGTGCAGTAAAGAATTATACTATGACTGTGAAAGGCAGCTTGCCATTGTATTCTACATCAATCAACAAGTTTTACATAGTTGCTTACACAACTAGTTGTACCACAAAGCTCTTTATATACAAAAATTAATGAAAGTGACATAATTCAAAAAGCTCATACATTCAACAGTTGTACACTGTTACTGGAGATAGGATAACCAAATCTGTTTGCAGATCCTGCCTCTAATTTTGATTTCTGTAATCTGCAGTCAATGATAACACGTTATTCCAGTAGTAATGTTCCTTATAAAAGTCATTATGAAATAAAATTTCTGTATGTATAATTATATATATTTGCAGCTGGAGATCCACAAAGGGAGAAAATGAATCACATATCAAAAGTATTTTTTTTTTTTATTCCTGAGCTTTCAACCCCTGTCAGGGGTCTTCATCAGAGGATAATGCTTGGACTTACAAGAATCAAACGCAATATATAGCAAAAAAGTAGGTTGAGGTGTTTAAGTCATTGTGGTCAGGATAGGGCGGTATTGGGTGTAAAGTCTTGTTTATTATGAATATGTTCTTCTTAAGTTTGCATATGTTGGATTTATGTCCAAGAGTCTGTTGATGGAGTTCTCATTTGATAATCAGGATTTGGTCAGCTCTCTGTCTGTCTCACACGTGCCTCTGTGTGTGTGTGTGTGTGTCTCACGTGCACCTCTGTGTGTCTGTCTGTAGCGCCTGTGTGTGTGTGTCTGTCTCGTGCGCGTGCCTCTGTGTGTGTGTCTGTCTGTCTCGGGCGTGTGCCTGTGTGTGTGTTGGCCTCTCTCTCTGCACAGGGAATGCACAGGAAGAGACTGAACAAGTGCCGTGTGGCCCTGCGCATGCGCACTTCACCAGAAGACACACCCGGACACCTGGACGCACACAGGGGTTTTAATAAAGCATATATATATATATATATATATATATATATATATATATATATATGAAAAATATTCCCCTGTGCTGGTATCTTGTCATGGTGGGAAGGCTTGTGTGTCTTAATGACCTCTAAGAGCTATACCAATGCGGCTTTGCCCCTAGTAGGTTCAACCTGGATGGACAGGTTTCTGGACAGAGTTCAGATGAAATTCAGCAATGATCCTCCAGGTTGTGGGATGGGTATGGGATCAATGACCCCAATCCGTAAAATTTCCATTAAGTTACGTAAAAAATGACAAATACTACAGTTATGGACCCTGTAGTGGACTTGAGCCCAATAGCTAGCAGTGTGACTACTTCTGATGAAGGCCCTCAGCTGGAAGTCAGAGAGAGGTATGACAAAAAGTCTCTTCAAACCCAAAACTAAGATCTGTCTAGGACCGTGGAATATCTGCACTATGTTTGAAACATCCAAAATAGTGCAGGTCATCAAGGAGATGAAGAGGTACAGGTTGGTCATTCTTGGGTTAGTGAGTGTCAATTGACAGGCTTTGGACACCATATGAATAGTAATGAACAAGTAATCCTGCATTCTGGACATAAAACCCAGCATATCCGCAGTGTGAGCTTGATGAAATGGGACCAATTGAGCAACAAGTTGATCAGAGCATATTTCAATTCTAACTACTGCAGACTCACCATCCTGCAATGTTATGTACCAACAAATGAGGCAGTCACTAAAGTCCCTCAACACAATATGCTACTGACGATGGGTGACATGAACACCAAGGTCAGAGCGGACAATACCGACTATGACAGCTATGGGAAAGCATGGATGTGGTGTTATAAATGACAACGGTGAACATCTGTATAGACAACAACTGTGTAATTGGTGGGACCTTCTTCACACACAAAAAACATCCATAAGCTCACATGGAAGTCACCTGATGATTCCTCTACCAACCATATTAATCACATCTTGATCAATAAGTCCCTTCTTGATATCTGTTTGCAGTAGGGCACTACAACAGTCAAGTTGAAGCTTAGGAAGGCGTTCGAACAGAAGGAACAGAGAAAACATCTTGATGTTGTCAACCTAAAATGTCAAAATACCACCAAAGAGTTTGCTGTGGAGCTGAGAAATTGCTTTGCTCCTTTGGCTGAAGAATCTGATATGGAACCCAATATCAACACTGAACAGGAGTTCATTAAGAGAACTTGCATCAATATAGCTACCAAAGTCTTAGGCTTTGGCAAGAAAAAATGCAAGGACTGGATTACAGACTACTGAAGGCCAGGATGCTGAACACAAACTCACCAATGCTCAGACAGCAGGTCAATGAAGTCTACAAGAGCAAAGGTAAGAAGGTTAAGAGAAGTGTCAGGACAGTGAAGACAGCCATTGTTGAGAAGTTGGTGGGTGAGGCTGAACATGCTTCTGTAAGACGTGAGATGACTGCTGTCTACTTGCTGTCTGCAGGAATACCAGCCAGATAAAGACATGGATGGAAAAAATCTCTTAACAGAGCATGAACTGTTGAGAATTTTGATCAAGGTTCAATGCACTGCATTATTAGTTTTTGTGCTCTTAGCTTTGAAAAGCCTAGGCCTGAAACAACTTTACAAAGACACCATTTATTTTGTTAGACAGGCATCTTGCCTGCCTGTCCTTCTTACTTGCTTTGTTTTGAGTTTCTGTGAGTCAAGGTCATCATGCTCTCTGAGGAACTTCGTTTTGAGAAATGCAGGTGTAGAGCTTCTTACTGACAGAAGACTAAACAAACTGCATACAAGGCTTTTGCCTGTGTGAGTAAAGGACAAGCTCTCGAGCTAGCGCATAAAACATACAAGCAATTAAGTGATATTTAGAAGCATTAGGGCTCATCAATACCTTAGGCAATAAAATTAAAATTACAATGTATTCTGAAAAAGATACAGTAGCACATATTAGCTAGCTTAAAGAAGCAATTGTTAAAGGCTTGTGTTTTAACTTCTTTTTCTCAAGCATGAAGCACTGTGTCATGGTTGTTTGCAGCTTGGCCCTTATCAGTGAAGCTGTGCACTGCTGTTCACTGGCACAGTTGCCTATTATGTTAGCCTTGGCCTTACAGGATGCTAGTGCAACAAGAAATCTTTTATTGAATTATATTTAGGCAGCCCAGTTTTCATACATGGGTCCTTCTAATCTCAACTTAATTGTTAAGTATTAAATTGTTAAGAATTGATTAACAACTGAAAGGCCATCGATCTTAACAGCTCAGGATTAGGCTGCGAGAATGAAGGGAGGGGTAATCAGGTGATGCTTATCGCCAGATGGCAAATATGTCCTGCCAGCAAAAATATTGTTATGAGAAGGTGTATTGGGAAGAAAACTATTATGGGGATGTCTATAAGGGCAAGAATATTGTAATGAGACGGTCTGGAACACCAGGTGATTGTTATGTTTAAAGGTGCTGAGTGGGGAAAACATCATAGGAAACTCTACACAGTAGATGTTGGGAAATGAGTCTAGAAGGGGGGCATTGTGTGATAAGAATTGTAATATATTCAGGGCTCTCTGGACACACGTGGCTCATATCATGAACTGGGACAGGCTTTATGTGCTCTGCAATTGTTTTCTATGCTGTGCAATAAAGTCTTAAATTCTTACTGCCTTTATTAAGACCCTGCTTGTTTTTTCTAAAGATTTCTCCACAACAGAACAAGCTGCCAGATGGGTAAAACACTTTCTTGAAGTGCTCAATCACTTATCAGTAGATGACCCTGCTGACCTGACCCTTCATCAGCAGACGTCAAGCTCTGCATCAAAGCCACAAAGTGTGGGAAAGCTGCTGGTATTGATGCCATCCATGCTGAAACTGGACTTCACCAACTCAACAATGATTTTCTCTGACTTCTTCAGGAAGATCTGGGAAAAGGACACAATACCTGTGGATTGGAACAAGGGCTTCATAGTCAAACTCCATAAGAAAGGCAGCCTCCAAAACTGTGACAACTGTTGAGGCATCACACTGCTCTCAATTCCACCCAACGTTTTCTGAAGGATTCTTCTTGGCAAAATTGATATAGCAGTTGAACAGAAACAGAGACAGGAACAGACAGGGTTTAGAAGAGGAAGGAGATGCATCAATTATATCTTTGCTCTGAGGAACATTATTGAGCAGTGCATAGGGTGGAACACCCCCTTATACTTCAACTTCATCGACTTCCAGAAAAAGCCTTCGACAGCCTGCACTGTGACACCCTATGGAAGATCTTACGGTCAAATGGAGTTCCTTCAAAGATGGTCACACTTAAGAGGATGTCCTACCGTCGGTTTCAGTGCAGCGTCATAGTTGTCAAGTTGTCAAGAGTAGTTTCCAGTGGACTCTGATATGCAACAGGGATATATCACCTCTCCCATCCTCTGTCTACTTGCCACTGAATGGATCAGGCAGAGGAGAACAGCTGATAAACCTAGAAGCATCCAGTAGACCTCATTATACCAAGTTAAGATCTTGACTTTGCTGATGAACTAGCTGCCCTCTCCTCACAATTACACCATTTACAGGAGAAAACTGACAAAATGAACACCTTTGCCAAGCAAACAGGCTTCAACATCAGTGCCTTTAAAATACAAGTGGTATACATAAATACCAATCACTGTAAATGATGCTCCACCGAAATACACTGAGGAGTTTACATATTTTGGCAGTCTTGTTAGTAAAGTCATTGCAGCACAAAAAGACATCAGAGCAAGACTTGGGAAAGCACAGTGCATTCTCGAGACTTCAGCCTATCTGCAAGCCCAAACGGTATAGCCTATGATCAAAGGTCAGACTTTATAACAGCAATGTATAAGAGCATGTTGTAAAGGGAGACGTGAATAAGATCCGGTGCCTTCCACAATGGATGTCTCAGAAAGATCTGTTGTATCTTTTCTGGCCCGAGAAGATTTCTAATTACAAGAAGACTAGTGGTGTTGGAGATCAACTGCTTATGCTTAAGATGGTTTGGGCACATCCTCTGAATGGACCAGAACCGTATACCTAAGGTTGCTCTGTGATGGACACAACCTGGGAAGTGCTAACAAGACTGACCTAAAACAACCTGTCGGTGAACTGTGATAAATAAGCTGAAGGAGATGGACCTAACATGTGGTGAAGCAGAGCACGTAACTCAAGACAGGACCAGATGGAGGTAAATTGTTGATGTCTTATGTGCCTTTTGGCATGAAGAGGATTAATCTAATAATACAGTATATGACAAATACACAGTAAAACACTTTACTTAATTTTTCATTACCCATAATGCATAGTAATAATTTACTTTTTGAAAAAAGAAAAAAAAATTATTTTGCAAAGACATTTTCGAAGAATGTTTTACTCAGAAGAATTTTCCCTGAATTCATATTTTTATTTCTGAATGAGACATTTCATCCTGGACAATGGTTTATGGATGTCAAAATATGTGCAAGACTTGATCACAGACTAAATAATTAAGTATGAATATTTGATAGAGTTATATGCATAAACAATGATCAAATCTTCATATTTAATGATTTATTAATTACTGCCACTGAGGGTCAAGGGTAGTAAAAACGTTAATACTGTACACTAGAAGCATGGAGCACTGCAGGGTAACTACTTCCCACTTATGTGCCAATGTGGAGTCACTGGTTTATGTGTACTGTTCTTGTGATATGCATAAAGGAGTGGCCCCAGAAGCTGGCAATATACGGCAATAGTTCAGCAGCAAAACAAATGCATGTCACAAGACTTGTCCTCCTGGAAAAAAACCCACACAGAAACAGACAGGGATAATGTAAACCCCTTACATATCATCAGCCCAGCATTTGAACAAAACTACAAGGGGGTTAAAATTGCCAGATTGAGTGGGGCCCAGAAAAGTTAAATGACAGTTAAATGCATTCATTGCTATAATTTATCAGATGTAGAAATGTTAGTAAAACAATCCCCGATGGGTGAGTGACAAAATGTTCACATACGGCGGTTTTAAGGTCTTGAGTTTATCCAAAAATATATCAGTACGACGGTTTAAACGAACTAAACATTAAAGCGACGGCAACTCTGTGTTAAGAGTAATAAATAAAAAAACAGCATCTTTATCCTGATGAACACCATGTGAATTAAAATATAGACTGTGGATGGACAGCCCGGTAACTCCTTCAGCTCAAACAGTGACGCGACTGCGAAACCGCGACGAACTCCTTCGTGTATTTAGAGGCTGGGCCCATGTGATCCCCCTGTAACTGCATGCGAGATTCCTGCTCAGCGGCAGTAAAACTAGAAACTCAATGCGATACCGTTTTCCCACACATTTTTGCTCCTGCACTACTCGACTAAACTGGTGTTTTGTTCCGTTTCTCAACATTATACAGTTAAATAAAAATGATCCGCTACATCCACTCTCATACAACTGCTGCTCATCGGTGTTTGCCTTCAGCAGATCTTGCCCTCTTTTGTGCAATCGTTTATTTAAAATGTCTCCATCTCCTACAATGCGCAGTAGCACATGACTTTCCAGTTGTTCGATAGTATGTGTTTTGCGATCGGTTCACTCAACTTTTGCTGACGCTCCATTAGTCCTACAGCTTTTCTGGTTTCTGAAAGAAGTCCACAATTCGCCCAGTAGAGTTTATTGATATGTTTAATTCGCTTGAAATTTGCCATCGTGAAACACAACAGAGCTATCAAGAAATTGAAACAAAGCAACGAATCATTCGCTGATTCAAAGCAAAGCAACGAACTATGAGTGTGACAACACCTCAAAACTTTCTCTGCTCTTAAAAATATTGATTTCATCAACTAATACCTTTAGTGTAGCAATAGCGATGGTTGGTACCTCTGAGTGATGCTCGTTGCAGCGATGTCGGATGTTTTAGTCAATATTTTAAGAAGTGCTCAAATTCAGCCAGCAAAATGTTATATATGGGAACTGCTTTGGAATTAATTTTGCAGATGTAATAAAACCGAGAGTAAATTTACAACACCATGGGGTGGTCATGTATAAAACTGCACTAATAGTGATGGACAGTCTAAAAAAGGGGTTCTTAAACTTCTTAAACTTGGTCCTGCGGACACACTGTGGCTTCAGGGTTTTGTTCCAACCATTTGACTCCTGGGCTAATTAAGTTAACTGTCATTTCCCAGATGTTGTGTTTTAAGAACAATATAGAAATTAGAAAACCAATTTAGTAAAAAAAATGTACTAAGCCGTTATATTGGAATAATGCATTATCTTCTTTTTATCAATATTTTCATCTTGACTTCTCTTTCTACTTTTCCAGGTGTGAAAAAATGTAATGATCATGCTGCTGTGCTTCTCAGAATCTAATACAAGAGGAGACAGAGAGAGCGAGAGAGAGCAGCTGATTAAATGACATCAGTGTTATGAATTGTTGGCACTGATTATGAAACTGATTGAAACAAAAACCTGAAGCCACAGTGGATTCCCAGGACCGACTTTGAGAAACCCGGACTAAAATGAACTGCTAGATTTGCATTATCCAACAATGGTGAAATTGGTGGACTTCTCAGGCACCTTCGGTGTTACAATCACGCCTAATCCATTAACGGCGGTATTACTTCTGCATGGCATTAAATTGCATTGGGAAACACCGATTATAATATTCTTCACAACACAAGTATCAGGCAGATTTACCTCGCTTAACTGGAAGAATCCCAAGTCATCTTCGTAACTCAGCAGACTAAACGATGTTCTTTATTATCTCAAATTAGAAACAATTAAAATCTCTTTTAGCGGATATGTCCAATACTTTAACATTGCAAGAATTCCTTAATATAATTTTAGAATAGGCATGTGATTGACTGTCGTATATTAATGGTTTTGTCATATTTAAAAAAGATTTTTTTGTACGTGTCTCTCGCCTTTTTTCTCTTTCTCGTGGGTCGGGGTTGGATCATGTTTTGCTTTTTACTTTCTCGTATATAAAGTATAGAGAAAGTATTGGAGTCATCCAAAAATTCGATTTCGCGATTTTGATGAATCTTGACGTTTTAGACCTCCCTGAATCCGAAAATACCATTTTTGGAACTATGTATGTTTGTGTATGTGTGTGTGTAAACACGATAACTTGAATACGCTTTCACTTAAGTCAACCAAATTCTTCATATAAGCATATGTACAAAACGTAGATTTCTATCAACCTTTGAGCTATTTCCTCTAACCGGAAATGGTACTTTTTTTATTCATGCAGCTGCATAGTCCAATTTATTTACTATTATCATAATTGTTCAATATATTATTGATTTGATATTGATGGTTCTCAAATGTTCATGATATAAAAATATAATCATTGTCTTGCGGTTTACTCCTCAAATATCCATCCCCATATCTGAGTTTACGAGAAAGTCTATAGGGAGACAACTCCCGACTTTTATATTTTGTTGTTCTCCCTTGTATTCGCTTTAAAGCCAATGGTTGTATCTGTTATGCTATCATATATTTTATTGACTAGCATGCCATTGTAATGTTCGAGTGTTAAAAAAAACAAATTTAAAAAAATCAGGCATATTTTCAAACTTATTGTGGCGTAAAAAGGACGGTCAAATTCAACATCGGCTAAAACACGATACTTAAAGTATACATTTCAAGGAAACAGCTTAAAATCGACTCAGGTTAATTTTAAATAAAATAGACTGACAACACTCTATAATCCAGGTCAGTACTGAAAGGATATTTTCTAAACAGTTACTAGGATGACCTATCAAAAGAGAAAAGTGAGATATGTTATTTTAGTTGATAGCATTGACGAACCTTCAAACAGGAGAAAGCGCCCTCCACCACTAAAGAACTCGCGTGTCTGACAGGCTGGCGATAACAACAGGGAATCCTTTGGTTTTACATTAACCATTTGTGAAACGGCACGTTTTGGAGTATATCGTGCAAGATGAGTTAATTGAAGCCAGCTGATGCAACATATTTTTAACATTGTTATGGAATGTGCACAAGAGAAAGTGAAGCCATAAATACGCGACATGCACGTGTTCGCTTGTTCCAGTTTGTTGTTTACATTTTAGAATGTTTGCTTCATAACTACCATGAATGCATGATCAATCATGTAGGATTGCCATGAACTAACAAAATGAATTGGGCAAAGTATCTATGTTAAAGAGCAAACAATGGTACATTTCTTGGGTGATTGATTCCATAGATTTTCTGGGTTTACAGTGATGCTATTGTCATTACTGGAATACTTTGGTACATTTGCTTCTCATAATCGTATTTTGAAATTAAATTGGACAAAACGTTAAAACGTAATCTTGCTGAAAGCAGCACACGCTTAATTTTACAACGCGGTGCGTAAAATGACTATCGTCTTCCCGCGGATGTTTATGAATAGTGGGGCTTTCGGCCATCGTGTCCTCATTCAAAATCGGCCTCTCTTCATGAGCTCTGCAATTTGAAACGGGGTTCGCGTCTCTAATGTAGAGACGGGGTCAACGCTGGAAAAAAACAAACGGGCCATTAAAAAGAATACGCAAATGAGACAAAACAAGGTTACGTAACTGAACGGAGATACAACAAGGCGTTGAAACAAAAGTTTAAAAAGTTATTTTACATGACGCACACACTCCAGGATTCAGGCGGAGTGGCGGGCAAAAAGAATGTCACAGACTAGAGCGATGTGATTCATACAGTACTTTGCTGAAGAAAAGAAAACTGATTTAAGTTTACTGTAACTTCTCCGTGTCTAAACGTTCCCAACAGTCTCACCTTCCCCACAGGTGCCGCTTCACTCTGCACATCTAGTCGAGTTTGCTTAAACCCATAGAGCTGCAGTTGCCGCTGAAAACTCTTAAGGCAGCTCCACCCAAAGATTTTCAAAATTCCTTTTTTTTCAGCAATTTCATTCTTGATGAGGTCCTTGTTGATTAACACGCAAGTGGCCGTATCGTCCCATTTTACCGATTGAAACTGACCGCTCTCCAGAACTTTCCACAACTTCTGAGGAAAAGGAAGCGAGGAAGACTCCGATGGGGCTTCACTGGAATAAAGTCTTGCCTTTGCCTTTTTAGAGATCCAGTACTCAACTAAGGCTTGGTACGCTTCTTCTTCAACATTCGCCCACAATTCAGTATTGTTATCATCGAAGTAATATGGACCGATGTCCTCAGATTTTCGTTTTCTGTTTGACTGGTGCTGCACAGTAGCTGGTTCATTCATGGTGGGCGCTCCAAAGCAATAAAGCAAAATATGCACTTGTCAATCGGCCACGTATTCGTCTACTGTGCAGTATACGCCGTACCTGTCATTATAACACTTCACGTGCCCTTATTTAGAAGCAGTGGGCGGAGCTTCGGCGTGGCGATATTACCACGGCATAATAAGAA
Source organism: Polypterus senegalus (assembly GCF_016835505.1). Taxonomy (NCBI): domain Eukaryota; kingdom Metazoa; phylum Chordata; class Cladistia; order Polypteriformes; family Polypteridae; genus Polypterus; species Polypterus senegalus. The sequence continues at coordinate 263,027,119 of NC_053156.1, forward strand.
ATCGTTATGAAAGCGTTACATAAAATATTTATAAATTCACATTCGGCCTAGATTACTCGAGTTTACATAACGCATCCAGCGAACCCTGCAAATGACCATTTGTATTAATTTGGTTGCAAACCTTTTTTAAACCTGTAGAAAAGAGTGCACTCGTAGGAGTGCACAGATCTGAATACCGGTAATTAAGAACATAGACCCGGTGCAAATGTAGAAGAAGCAAAGTCTAGATGGTGAGGAAAGTTACAATCCCTACACCCCCTCCCTCAACCGGACTGATGTTCATATGTGCCGACACCCCTATTAACCAAGCCCGCACTTACCCATGACAAGGCCTATTTGAATATTTAGGTTCATTTCAAGCTATTGTCCCATTTCTAAATAGGCTAATAGTAGTTTTTGTTTTCCTAAAATCTCTGAATGGGGTTTTCTTCAAATTTCTCCTACATCCCAAAGACTTAAAGTTCAATTGTAACTGGACTTTCCCAATTTGTCCTTCTGCCCGGTAGCCAGGCCCTCTATCCAGACACGCACACATATTGAATTCTCAAAATAATTGCTTAAATATATATACATATAAATTGTTCAGGCGTATGTTTAACATAATTACAAAAAACACATAATGAAAACGAAATTCACAAAAATTACTACTTGGTAAAAAAATTAAAATTTGCTATTTTTTCCCGGACAGCAGTTTACTGAGATTTGGCGTCGGATCGCCTTTTCTATGAGGTGTTCACAATTCACGTTTGAAAGATGACCTCCAAAACTGCCGACACAGCGGCACAGCCTGCAGGTTTTCTATTTTGGAGACTCGCTTTTGAAAGCGAACGAAGTGAATTTAATGGACACTTTCTAAAAAGGAAGAATCACCAGCATGTTAAAATATGGGTAGCTTTAAGTTGAAGCCTTGTGAAAGACGCGTCCCCTGCGCTCAAAAAGTAAACGATTTTAGACCCACACCAGCGTTGATGAAGAAAAGAAGACGAAAGGTTGTAGCCATAAAAACCTACTAATGGAAAAATATAAAAAGGTCGTAAGCTAGAAAAAAGCTACAACTTGGCGCGACAATTATCCAGCAGCATTAACGTAACAGCTCCGCCACCAGCGCATTCTCTCAATATCCAAAGACTCCTTCGAGTACAAAGCGTTCCACAGAAGAGAACAGTTTGTGCTGGAGCTCTTAAATGCGAAATACACTTTATATGCAAGGCCCACTATGTTCCACAAACCGTCATTGTTCGAGGTTAACCGCAACACGCAAGTTAATACTTTGTTACGAGGCTTTTTCAGAGAGATTCGACATAACGAATATACCCTACCCTTTAATTACACGTTTTCGTCTGTTTAGTCTGTTTGTGCCGCCGTCATATTCCATCCATCCATTATCAAACCCGCCATATCCTAACTACAGGGTCACGGGGGTCTGCTGGAGCCAATCCCAGCCAACACAGGGTGCAAGGCAGGAAACAAACCCCGGGCAGGGCGCCAACCCACCGCAGGCTTAATATCTAAATTGTGTAAAATATACATTAATTCCCTTCCAAGTTCGCATAATATGAAGATGTAGTCTACAATAAAAATAAAACAATATTAGCTATTACAAACAGTCAAATACTTGTGTTGAGCACAGTTTGTGCTGGAGCTCTTAAATGCGAATCACACTTTATATGTAAAGCCCATTATGTGTCACAAACTGTTATCGGTCGAGCTCAATTGCAGCCTGCAAATTAATACCGAAATACGGAGCTTTTTCAGAGAGATTCGACATAACGAATGTACGTACAGACAACTACTCTTTTCATTTATTATAAAAAAGTACATTTTTATTTACACAGTACAAAATACAATTCACAAAGCATCTTTGTCCTATAGAAAATTCATACCAATTACATTCTCACTCACAAATAAAGTACAATTTCTATTGTTGCATATCCTTTTCTATTATACCATATAACACAAACTAAGTGTCGATATTGGGCAACGGGAAATACGGCATTTACTAGGAAATGTTTTAATCAAACCTATCTGTTGGACCATCGTCCATGTTAAATTCATTTATCTTTGATTAAGCACTTTGAGCTACATTTTTTTGTATGAATATGTGCTATATAAATAAATGTTGATTGATTGATTAAAAACCAGTTCCGTAAATCCTCAATATCCACAAACCCTTTGATCTCTCACTAGCAGGTAAGAATCCCCACTTCTCAATTTCTATCTTAACATTCTCTTCTAGCTCCTTTTCCAAACTCCTTTGTTCCCACTGCACATCTCTGGTCACGTTTCTTTTTATCAGAATACACATGGCATCCCATATCCTCATCTTTACCAGACTAATAATAAGCCATCAAAAATGCTTCCCTTGAACTTTTGCCATTTCCAAGTTTACTCTGAGAGTGGGACAGCAAAGCCATTGATTAGGTAATCCGAGGAATGGCCAGCTAGAAAAAGCTACAAGTTTGGCGTCAAAGGCATCATCAAACTTAACTTGGTGGATGCAGATAAAATATACCGCTACCACAGCTTTAAGCATATGAAGCGGTTTGTCAAAGCGCCCTATCAAAAATGGAACCTGTTTAAAATATTTGTATCAAATGTTTCCGGGTTTGTGTAAAGGTAAATTGAAAGAGGGCATTTTTGCCAGGTCATCAGGAAAACTGATTCTTGATGAAGAATTTGCAGAATCTGATATACGATGAACGACCTGGAACAAAAGGCTTAGCAAGCATTCGTAGTTCAAAAGATCCAAACCATAAAGAATTGCGAAAATGTTAAGTTTAAAGAGCTACACCGCAACACGAGTCTCAAGGCTCACTTTCTGAAAGGATATCAACAAAGAAATGTACCAGGGACATTAGGATGTCAGTCTGATGCCGGGTTACTGCTGAGTGATTATAGGGACGCACCAGAAAAAGAGACTTAGGAGCGCTAGAAAAAGTCCAGAGACAAGCGACTAGGCTGATTCCAGGTTTACATGGAATGAGTCATGAAGAAAGATTAAAAGAGCTGAGCCTTTTCAGTTTAAAGAAGATTAAGAGGAGACATGGCTGAAGTGTTTTTGTGGTTAAGGTGCCTCTATATATCTGGGTCTCATGTTTCTGGACATTGTTAACACACCCTGAACGTTCCTTGTTTGATCTGCTACCATCTAGTAGGTGGTACAGGCTGATCTGACTCCACACAAAAAGATTGAAAATTATTTTTGTTCCTGAGCTGTGGCCTCAAACTACTGAGAATTGATTTAAACCCCACGTTGGACTGTTATTATGCACACACACACACAATTCAGAACCCCAAGGCGGAGTTCATTTTTGCATTTATTTATTGCTAATTATTACTCTACTGTTATTTCTTTTGCATATATATATACATTGTAGTTATTTTCTTTTCATACTGTATATGCTGCTTTTAGGAGAGATGTCCTACCAAGTTTTGATGACACATTTAGATTTCTATTCTATAACCATTTTTATCTATATTCACCTCTCTGTCCATAGTAATAAAATAACCAAAAGAGTTTACCTTTACATTGACCTTTATAAAGACGTTTAATGGAAAACTAGTTTATTCTTAGCCCTTAATAGCTGCCAATTAACAAACATCCAACGGACAATATCATTATTTTTCAATTTTGCAATTGTTGCCTCTTTCCTGCTACCTGTTATGTATCTGATCTGGTGATGTTTTTAATGTAAAATGGCATATTCAATATTGTTTGTATTGTGCTAGAGTCTCTAGTCTGTAGGAGATATGCAAGTGAATCTATTTGTGATGTCTTCATGTGACAGTAAACTTGAACTTGAACACAGCTAGGGTAGCAACACTACTAAAGCCTCATACCAAGCATGTAAATACTTAAGAACATATTCTTCGAAGATCTGTCACAAATGTTTTCAAAAAAATCAACATTAGCAATATTGGGACTTTGAACATCATTAAAAGAGAGTGGCAATCTGGATTTTTCATTTAGTTACAATTTCAAAAACATCTGTTGTGAGAGATCTGACAAAGTGGGGTGCGTATTTAATATCCAGTTCATTAAGGATTAGCCAGTCTTGAGAAAATAAAACTCTTGCTTGTTGGCAGCATATGCAACAAGAATGTTATTTAGAAAAAATGAACATCAAGTATGTAACTGAAACTGAAATCCTTATAAATAAAGATACAGGTGAGATACACACATTTGATAGCAACAGGAGTGCAATGTCAACCAGAATTAACTCATTATAAGTCAGTAACTGATTCTCTTTTCAGACGTTTTCAAGGATGGTCCTAATTAAAACTCAGCCATCCATTGATTTTTTAACCAAGTTTTTCTGTTATAGAATGATAGGGATGCTGTTTAAATTTCTACATTGCCTGTACCTCACCCCTCGGAAACTTTGTTATGCACTTGGCTTTTGATTTCATCTTCCCCCTAGCACTTTTCTACATATTTTTTAGGATTGTAGTCCAGTTTATACTTTTGGACAAAAGTTTCTAACAGTGTAATATTTTTTCTGTTAACATTCCCATTTTGATTCATCTATCTCTTCTCCTGGACCTCTCATGACTTACCTTGATTCCTGTCCAGTGAAGGTTATTCTGTCTGGGTACCAATCTATGCTAATTTTATATTAGCCTCTCACTGGAAATGTCCTGACTCATTTCCTATATGCATTCTCTTTTTTTTAAATCTAACTCTGCTTGCAATATTCAGCGGCATGGTTCAATGGATCATCTGGTTCCAATATAGAAAAGTGTTGAACTGCTGTGCACTTGGTTTGCTTCTGGTTGGCAAAGGATTTGTGCCACTCCACTAATCTTAATCTCTTAATTTTCCCCTATTCTCCACTGGGACTCGCTGTGTCTGCCAATTTGCATGGGCATTAGTAGTTTTTAATGTGACATAGAGCCCTTTCTACAGGGCAATTTCGAGTAGGTGTGTGCGGGTTGTTGTTGATAATCTGTTGCTCTTTCAAATAAAAGCATCAGGCACAAGGCAGGATCAAACTCTGGTCAGAATGTCAGCTCATTATTTGGTCCTGTCACTCAAAACAGACTCATTTAGAGTCGCTTGATTAGCTTAACATTTACATATGCAAGATATGATTGGAAACCAGAAAAAAAACATCCTAACAAGGGGTGGTGGGGGCACTGAATCTTCTACTGTACTTCACGGGTATCTGAGCCCAACACTGAACCCATGTCCCTGGAGCTGTAAGGAAGCAGCACTAACAATCAGAGTGCAATGCCACCTTAAGCCTACTTGACACCTCTACAGAAAAAAAAAAAATCAGGTTAATGAAAAATTGTAGAGGTAGTGGCACATTACACAACTTCTAGTCAAATTCAACAACTACAGGTGATGATCTTGTTGCCTGTGGATGTCAGATTACAAGACTAGAAAATGCAGGGGAAGAATGAGACGACTCTGTAACAACTTTCCAGCAGCTTCACATTTCCAAAGTGTTCTGAGCTTGTCCCTTTTTTTGTGACAGCTGGTAATGGGCTAAATGACAAGAGTAGGTGGTGTATAAATGTGTTCCAGGTACAGAAAAGTTCTGCCACATTCTCATCCCTTTTTCATTCTGTCATTTACATAAAACAACAAAAATCAGACATCCAGAGCACATCTTCTCTTCACATTTCCAAATCATCCCTGTTCCTTATTCTTCATACCTGCATTGTACTTCTGGGTATGGTTGTCAGATCACTTAATAATTCATCTTTCATTGTGTTTTTATCTTGGGTTAACATATATATGTTTATTCATATTCATCCATTTTCTACGCTCTTACACAGAGCAGAATTTTCAGGGAAGCCACAGTCTATCTCAACAAGCATGAGATGCATGGCAGGAACAAAAGCTAGATGGGGTGCCAGCCCACCACAGGGTGAATACTCTTATGGGCTGATTTAGCATCACGAAACCACCTAACATGCGTGTCTTTGGACTGTGTGACGAAACATGGGCACCCAGAAGAAACCCACAGAGACACAAGGATAACATGAAGACTCCATACAAGGAGCACTCAGGACGTGAACTCCAGTGTCCTGAGTTTGAGGGAGCACTGTTACCACTGAGCCACAAGACCCCATTTATTCTTATATTTTCACTAATTATGTTTCTACAGCTCAAATACTCAAAAGAGTCTCAAGAAGAGGTGCACAGATAAGGCATTTTTGATCACACCTTTAAAAATTCTCCAGTGACATTTTCTAACTTGCTTATCCAGTTCTAGGTTGTGGGAAGTCTGAGATCATCCAAGATAAAATGCATGCAAGGTCGAAAAACATTTTGGACAAAGTGACGGTCAAGTGCAGGACACTTTCATTCCTGGGAGACTACATCAGACCTTTTTTCAGCTACTTTTTTTAATCAGAGGACATTTTTTTACTGTTTATGAAACCTTTTATCCAATCAATTGTTAGTTCTCCCATTCAAGTTCATTTTTAATATGTTTTTGATTTTCTTTTTCAGAGATCACTCAGGTGTTTTGTGTATCAACAGCAGATGCAGTACTTCTTGCTCCTTCACTTTTACAGATATTTATGTGAAACAAACATTGTACGATAAATACATATAGGCACAAATGGGACCAAGTTAGCTGCTGGCTCCCTTTGTAGCTCACATATTATTACTAGTGACATTGAACCTTTGAGGTACTCTTCCCTGCTCCATATTTCACTGTATAATGTGGCTCACGCAGCACACCATAATCTGTCAGCAGTAGAGGAAAGTACTTCTTGATATGTTAAGGATAATAATAATAATCCATCCATCCATTATCCAACCCGCTATATCCTAACTACAGGGTTGGGGGGGTCTGCTGGAGCCAATCCCAGCCAACACTGGGCGCAAGGCAGGAAACAAACCCTGGGCATCTGCCAGCCCACTGCAGTAATAATAATATTATATATATATATATATATATATATATATATATATATAGCGCCTTTCCCATGCTCAAGGCGCTTCTCAGAGTCTTAGAAAAACCAGCAGGGTATATGTAACATTGGATACAAATGTTTTCCTGAATAGAACAATGAAACAGATAACAAAGCATTAAATAGAATAAAGGAAAATAAACCTAAAGTAAAATACTACATTTAATACTAAAACAAAAACTTAACAAATAACCTAATTTGTGATATAACAGACACACAAACTATCCTGAGCACCTGGACAGAGGATTAAACTGAAAGAAAGGGCAGAATGTTAAGTTAAAAGCCTTTCTAAATAGATGAGTTTTAAGTTGTTTTTTTAAAAGAACGAATGGAGTCAGCTGATCTAATTAATTTCGGATGTCAATCCAAAGTCTTGGTTCTATGGAGCGGAAGGCCCTGTCACCCATAGAGTGCAGGTTAGTGTGAGGCACAACAAGATTACCAGAATTAGAGGACTTTAGTAGGCGAACAGGAGCATAGTGATTTAGAAGGTCACTGATGTAGTCTGGTGCAACGCCATTTAAATCTTTGTAGGTTATTAATAGAATTTTATATTCAATCCTGTAAGACACAGTGAACCAGTGAAAGCAAAGCAGGATGGGTGTGAAGTGCTCACTGTTGATGGTTCGAGTAAGAACTCATGCAGCACAGTTTTGAATAAGCTGGAGCTGTGATATAAGATTAGAAGGGGCATCTGCCAGCAGCGAGTTACAATAATCGATGCGGGATGTGATAAAAGCATGGACAAGTTTCTCAGCATTAGAAAAGGAGAGGAATGAGCGAACATGGGATATGTTACAGAGGTGAAAGTAAGAAAGTTTCTTAATTTTATAACGGTAATGAGATATCCTTATGTTTAATTGCTTGAATGTTATTTATTATCTCAAAACAATGCTTTGTATTTACGTTTCGTGTTATTTTACAACTATACTGATGCACAGCATGCTTAGCTTCTAAGTGCATATGAGCTTTATAAAAGTAAAATGAAGTCAATATTTGTTAGTAGAAATGTCACATTCACTACATATACTTAAAACTGATTAATACAGAAGTAATTAACTGAATTATATAAAAGGACAAATCAATTACAATTAAGGCAAACAATGACGTTCCAATAATAGCAATAATTGTCAAATAATAAAGAGACTGTCCTGAATTTGATTGGAGTTTAACAGCCCTGCTGAAATGCATGCAAGCTTACTTAACACAACTTCTGGATTTAAATGCAGAAACATCAAATAGCTTTGTCTGTTTTAAAGGATTTCATACAGAAGGTTAAAGCTTTTTTAAGTCCTCTGTGCAGATATCTGCATTGTTGTGAATTAAAATTTCTAATTCATCGGAGCCTCTTGAGATTTGACATAATAAAGCATTCCATCCAGAGACAGCATGCATCTGTGAAGTTACAAAAATGAGAGTCAATCAGAAATCACAGTCTTTATTATTGTGAGATCTCCTCTTATGTTTGATTTTACATCTTTTTTAGCCTTTGTACTTTTTCTTTTACATTGTTCTTTTAAACTCAACTCATGATTTTGACAATTACATTTAACTACTAGCAGTTCATGGTAACATGGAAGTAATTTTATACATTATATATTTATGTGAACTTTCACTCCCCACGTTAGGTTAACTAGCAACTGTAAATCAGCCTGCTATGAGAAAGTGAAGGCTTGTTCCTTGCCAGTATCGCAGGTATCATGGAACAAAAATCAAGGTCTTCATTTTCCATTACGTCATTGACATCAGCAAAATGGTTAAATAACAATATATCTTAAAAAGTTTGTGAGTCATATCCATGAACGATTTTCAGCATAGCGTGCAGCAGTCACATTTCTTCTTTGCTAATTTAGTTCCTCCAAAAGTTTCATTCCATCAAGGATGCAAAGAATAGTCAAGTTTAACTATGTGAAGAAATTGTGTTCATTTGAACAGTTTAAATTTTCGCAGTAAAGGATGAACGGTTTCTTTTGGATAAGGCTTTAATGCCAGACAGGTAGGTATGTTTTCTGGTTGTTCAATCCAAAGCTTATGAGCTATGGCCTCCTGGGAAAGTGTTTCAGACAAGCCAGTGAGTGATGCTTCATCTGGTGCCTAAACAAGAGAGAAGTAGAAGAGATGAAAAACAATAAATAAATGATACAGTAGACCCCCCGCAAAGTCGCAGTTCAGAGTTTGTGGCCTCAGTCATTCATGGATTTTTCCTTTGAACCTAAGTAATAATTGTTAACTGCAAAAATATCCTCTGCAATTTTTATGGCTTTTTTCGTGGTAATACTGTACTGTAGAGAGAAGTGGAAGCAGCTGTAGAGAATAATGTGACTTGGGATGGTGAAAGTAGCCAACAGAATTTGAAACTGCAACTCCCAGCAGTCCCTGCAGTGGCGCCGATTGGTCTTCTGCCGAGGGAGCTGGGGCTGTTGAGGTCAAAGGATGTCAGTGCGGCTTTTAAAAAGGGGGCCGGTGACCAAAAGCAAAAAAAAAAAAAAAGTTTTTGTAATGTGTGTTTCAAGTTCCTGTCTGTCTGCCTTTTTGTTGGATTACCTGTACTTTGTCATTTTGTCCTGGATCGTTTCATGCATCTGGATCGTCTGCCATCTGCCTGTGTACATGAGAACTGTAAGTGGATTCATGGCCATCCTGCAAAGGAAGATGTGCTCCTGAACCCGTCCACCCATCTTCACCATTTCAGGAACTACCGGTCGGACTATCTGTACATTCCCATTCAACGTGCGGATCTCTGGACTATCTATTTGCATCATTACATTTCATCCATTGGCATTTTTCATGATTTACTGTGTGTGTTTTGTTTGTGCTTTGTTGTATTTAATGTGTAATCGCCGTAAGGGGAACAGGTGTGGTATCGTTTTCCTATTTCATTTGTTTTCATTACATTCTTTATTTGCTGTTTGATTAGCGGTTTGCTTTGTTTTTGTCTCTGTTTGTGAGTGCACGTGTGTTGGGTCAAGGCTGAATGCGTCCCTGGAATCTCCACCATAAAAATCAATAAATCACGGTCTTCTCAATTGCGGCTTCTCACGCAACGCTACATTTACTTAAAAGCCTAAACAGTGCCGGTCCTTTTCAGCTGATTGCTTTGTTTCTCTCTCCTCCCCCAGACATTCTCTGCTCCTGTTGGGGGTTGTGCTATGATGCCTGACTATTGTTTATTCGATAACTAACTGCATACTGAGCTCCTTTTACTTCTGAAAGAGACATGTTTGTTTGAAGTGTTTGAATAAAGTTCCTGTCTCTACCATCTCCTGTGTTTCTGTGCAATTCTGTGCCCCAAGCATTGCACTTTGTACATATTGTTCCAGTAGTTTTTAAAATAGTTTTTACAGTTCATTAGCAGTGTGTAAAATGATTAGTGTTGCAGGAATTGTGATGCTCTTTGCATGAAAAAGAGTGTTCCATTAAAATTTCACTTTTTCTTTGTTAATTGTGACGTTCACTTAAAGTGCAGCAAAAAGTATTTGCTGTCCAGGGATGCATTAACCACAGGTATTGGCAGTTTAAGGATTAAAGCCCCAAGATGCCGCCGAAATGAGCTGCACCGTCTAAGGCTTCTGGCAATGAAAACACGCTTGCATGAATTACAGTACATAGAGCGGGAACATCTGCATTTTACATTCTAGCACTGCGGGAGACATAGCAGTACAGTATACAGGTTTACCTATACATTCTTTATTTTTAGGTAATGTATTAAGCCGAAGTTTAAAAATTAAATTAAAGTGTTTTGGGGGCATATTTAGGGTTTAAACTATGAAAATAGGCATTTTGCGGTTTTTCACAATTCACAGGTGCTCTAGGAACGTAACCCCCGTGAATTTTGGGGGTGAACTGTATTCCTTTAACCTACTACAAATCACATCATGAATGTTATATAATCTTGATATTGGACCTTGATGTGAGGTAATATTAAAGTAATGCTCCACTCATGCAAACTGGCACAAACTTAAAGTTTATTGCCTCAAGTATGGTTGAGCACACGTATTGCAAAGGATATCACAGGTGCTAATCGGTGCAGACTACCCTGTAGTAGCCAACATATTATCTTGAAGATAAACAGGGCTGCTGGCCGATTGACAGTGAAATATCATACAGGTACACAGAGCTCTGCATTGCACAAACCACTTGGGCAAAAGCCACACTTTACAAGCTCCGGAAGGTTCAAGAAGGCAGGTTGAGACAGCTAGGGCTTAGATAAACAAAGCCTTGCAGAAAATAAGAGGGGGTAACAGAAAGACAGATACAGCAACCGACTCTGCAAGATTATCTGGGAATAATGAGCGAACACCACTTCAGAAATAGTGCAAGAATAGCCACAGCTAGTTTCAGTAACATTTACTTTATGAAGACTTTTCTGTGGTTGTAATAGTGGGAAGATGATTATTGTAAATGTACGACTGTGGATCACATTGTTAAATAAATGTTCTCATTATATGTCTCTGTGTTCCATGCAAAGTGGCAACGATTACATGCAGCAAAGCACAATATCCTACCTTACTGTGCTTTCCTTCTTCCTTATCCTTCTACTTTAAATACTATTATTATGGTTATTATCTTTGCAGCAAAGTTTAAGCATTACCATCATAAAACTTCAAAGCACCATTATACTTTCCATTGAAACTACAAAATGTCAGCATGAGCACCAATTTGAGGCACCAACTGCTAAAAAATCATGACATCATTCATTCTGAAAATGTGGACTCCTAAACCTTGCTGCGACTGGGAGTAGGATGCTTCATAACTACTTATTATGTCCTAATCTAAAGTAGGATGAAATCATATACTAGTCACGACTTTTAGTGCAATTCCTGGGATTAATTCTGAGACACTTGATAAATACGGACACAGGTCTCCAAAATTTAAATCTAACAAAAATAAAAATAAAAAAACGCGTTGACAAAATCATGTGTTTGAGTACACCAGTGGGAATTAAAGGCAGGTAATTTAGGACTGAAACCAGAAAGCATTTTTTTTTTTTAACAAAACAGTGGTGGGAATCTGGAACATATTACTGAGCCATGTAGTTTAAACTGAAACCCTGGCAACCTTTAAGAAGTGTCTGGATGAAATATTGGAACATCTTAGAGAATTGCTAATCAAACACGTTTGACAGAATGAAAGGCCTCTGGATGATGTGTCTGTTTGGGATTTGTTGATAGACACTGTCACTGATAGAACATCACACAAAAACAACTTGACAGACTTTTCATGAAATGTAGGCTAATCCAAATTATAACAACATTCCTTATTAGTATTAGTAAAACTATCCATCATCTGTAGATAATAGGAGGTAAATTTAAACTGAAACTGGTTAGTAGGCACAGGAAAGGGAGGTGGAGATGGCTTGAAAACTGGTGCTTGGATAATCCTATTGCACAATTTTGCCATTCCAAAGCTGAGAAATGAGGTATGACTAAAACCTAAAGCAAAACACGGTGATGGTGACCATTTTAACAGATCTCCTACTTGTCATCAAATTGCTCAGCCTAGTTCAGAGGTGTCTAACTCCGGTCCTGGTGGGCCGCAGTGCTCCAGGTTTTCATTCCAACCCTTTTCCTAATCAGCGACCAGTTTTCACTGCTAATTAACTCCTTTTCCCTTCATTTTAATAGCTCTGTTTTTAAGGATTCAGTCCTCTGAATTGATTTGTTTCTTCATTAAATGCAAGCCAAACAGAAATGAGACGTGAAACGAGCCAACAGAAGACCAGCTAAACTGGAACGTCAAACTCCAGCCAATTTCATTTCAACCCGTTTCTTAATGAGAAGCCAATTCTTGCTGTTAATTAAACCGTCAATGAATATCATGACTTGTTGCTGCTCACATTCTGCTACAGCAGACTGTTGATTTTCTGTTTTTTCTAAGACCACCGTCAGGATGTTTTGGAGACCTGAGCAGACCAAGATGACCGATACCTTCACCTTTCTTTATTTTCAGGTGAGCTGGTCATGTGGAGGCTTGTTTTGTCTCATTATTTGACTGCTTGTTAAGGAAAAAGAAACAACTAAGGGGTCTGAGTCACGTCAATAAAAGCGAAGGCAAAACGAGTTAATCAGCAGCAAAAACGCCTCACTAATTAAGAAATGGTTAGAATGAAAACCTGCAGCCACTGCGGCCCATCAGGACTGGAGTTGGACACCCCTGGCCTAGATCTTTGTCTTGGTTTATCTTGGTTGAGTACATCACGTTATACATGCACCGAAAATAACAAACTTTTCTTTTATCAGACAAGAACTGCTGCATCGGAGCTGAAAGTAAAGTTTGAAAAATGTTTTCATCTTCGTTGAAGTTATGTGCCGACAGCTACAGTATATGCTGTATGGTTCAGTTATGAAAAGCATATGCGTATCTATACATTTCAAAAAATTCTTCCAGTCTGAACTCTTCTGTCGTCAAACGGCCACACGGATGTGATTGGCAGTTCTTTACACCAATCATCATTCTTCTTTTCTTTTACATTCGTACGGACCTTTTCGTTTGCTCCAGTTTTGCGCGCATCACCAGTTAATGCTGATGTCCCTCGAGCAAAATTTTTTTAATGTTTTCACACATTTTCATGCCGACCCCCAATTCCATATTTTGCCCGCCGTGTCTTGTTTTAATTTGCTGTCGCTTACACTTGGGGCGGCCGTCTCTCTACATTTCGTCTGCAAAACTAACTATTGCAACTCTTACTGCCTCGATAGTTGGCCAGTTTGCATGCAAATAGCGCTAAACATTCAATACGCATACGCTGAGGTAAACGTAAGACAGTAAGCGGATTGACGGTGCACAAGGTGGCCAAATCATAACGAAACGAGGCTCTGAAATAAATTGTGCTGTCATTAGAATGGCTACTTAAAAAGCTGCACTGTGAAATAAACGGTCCTTAAAAATGAGACTATTTTGAAATTAATCCTGTAATGATTATGTGCAATATACCAAAAATATAATTAACATAAAATGACGGCATTGTATTTCATAATAAATATGCCTTTAATTTTTTCAGTTTGTTAATTATCTATGCTTAACTTTCGCATGTGATTACTTCATAGCTGTCATTTTATTCTTTAATTTTGGCACAAATGGTATACAACAGTAAGAGGAGAACGACACTCATGCTCGACCAATCTGGAATCGCCGCACGCCCTAAAACACATCTAACGTGGGAGGGAAAGATTAAAAATTGATGGGAAAAAAATCATTCGGCCGACCTAACCCAACTACGGGGAGAAACCCTCGAACCCAGCATGTCCGATTCATGTGACCTACTAAAATAAAAGCCCATTTCAAATTTTTCCACAAATTCTGTCCAAATTGCTTATTTTTCTTCTCCCCACACAACTTGTCAAATCTGTATTAGGTATACATTGGGCTATTTACATATATACATATATATATCCTCCCCCTTCCGACGGTAGTAGGCGCTGTTACACACCCCTACCTCGAGCACCACTTTGTGCATGCTGTCCAGCTCGGCCAGGTACTGCTGTGTATCCGGATCATTGTAGTTTAAATGGATGGCCGCAGTAGCTGCGTGACAAGCCTGGGTGATGACAGCGCCCAGGGGCCATGCTAAGGATCGCACCAAATCCGAACGCACCACAACATACTGCACAAGTCTCCGCGCCGAGCCCGAGCCTCCTCCGGCTCCGGCCATCTTTAGACCTCGGAAACGGAAGTCGCCCTTGCAAAACGAAACCCCCAACAGAACTGTGAAATTATCAGTTATGATATTGTGACTTAAACACACACCCGTCAAATGAATGTTTAGATGTCTTATACACTTTTAAATATTATAGTCGAATGAATTATTTTCTTTTACGCAGGAAGGGCGTGACAGGTCAAAGGTTATATTTTGACGCGGGTTTTTTGTAATGCTAGTGCAGCAGGGCTCGTCGCAAGGAGAGAGCTTTCGTTTGAAAAGGTACGCGTGTTTGGCAGTTGTTAATCGATGAAACAACACCGCTACATTTCAAAAATCTTGCTCTTTTTTAGGAACGATTTTTAAGGTTTTACCACTACAGTTGTAAAATGTATCAGTGAAGCAATACCGTGTTTCTTTTAATAAATACTCCTACAGATGTTTAGCTTGTAAGAGTTATGTTAGATTAATGAATGTATCAAATCCAAGTAAAGTAGATAGACAGATACTTTATTAATCCCAAGGGGAAATAAGTGATAAAAGTGATTAAAATGCCGGTATAAAGTATACGTGCACAATAAGTAGGTAAAAAACAACTTTAATTGTACAGAGTGGTTAATAACACGTCATTTACATTGTTGCTACTGCTTTTAATTGTATGTAAGTATGTGTTAGTTGTAGCACTTGCTTTATGGCCAGTCGGGTTGTGTGCTGTTTTGGGAAAGGTAAAATTTGTCGGGCATGGCTTAATTCTTGAACGTCTTCATTTCATTCCTTGAACTAACTTGATAGATTTGCCATACAAGACGTATACAGGTGCTGGTCATAAAATTAGAATATCTTGACAAAGTTGATTTATTTCAGTAATTCCATTCAAAAAGTGAAACTTGTATATTACATTCATTCATTACACAGAGACTGATGTATTTCAAATGTTTATTTCTTTTAATGTTGATGATTATAACTGACAACTAATGAAAGTCACAAATTCAGTATCTCAGAAAATTAGAATATTGTGAAAAGGTTCAATATTGAAGACACCTGGTGCCACACTCTATTCAGCTAATTAACTCAAAACACCTGCAAAAGCCTTTAAATGGTCTCTCAGTCTAGTTCTGTAGGCTACACAATCATGGGGAAGACTGCTGACTTGACAGTTGTCCAAAAGACGACCATTGACACCTTGCACAAGGACGGCAAGACACAAAAGGTCATTGCTAAACAGGCTGGCTGTTCACAGATCTCTGTGTCCAAGCACATTAATAGAGAGGCAAGGGAAGGACAAGATGTGGTAGAAAAAGTGTACAAGCAATAGGGATAACCGCACCCTGGAGAGGATTGTGAAACAAAACCCATTCAAAACTGTGGGGGAGATTCACAAAGAGTGGACTGCAGCTGGAGTCAGTGCTTCAAGAACCACCACGCACAGACGTATGCAAGACATGGGTTTCAGCTGTCGCATTCCTTGTGTCAAGCCACTCTTGAACAAGAGACAGCGTCAGAAGCGCCTCGCCTGGGCTAAAGACAAAAGGACTAGACTGCTGCTGAGTGGTCCAAAGTTATGTTCTCTGATGAAAGTAAATTTTGCATTTCCTTTGGAAATTAAGGTCCCAGAGTCTGGAGGAAGAGAGAGAGGCACAGAATCCACGTTGCTTGAGGTCCAGTGTAAAGTTTCCACAGTCAGTGATGGTTTGGGGTGCCATGTCATCTGCTGGTGTTGGTCCATTGTGTTTTCTGAGGTCCAAGGTCAACGCAGCCGTCTACCAGGAAGTTTTAGAGCACTTCATGCTTCCTGCTGCTGACAAACTTTATGGAGATGCAGATTTCATTTTCCAACAGGACCTGGCACCTGCACACAGTGCCAAAGCTACCAGTACCTGGTTTAAGGACCATGGTATCCCTGTTCTTGATTGGCCAGCAAACTCGCCTGACCTTAACCCCATAGAAATCTATGGGGTATTGTGAAGAGGAAGATGCAATACGCCAGACCCAACAATTCAGAAGAGCTGAAGGCCACTATCAGAGCAACATGGGCTCTCATAACACCTGAGCAGTGCCACAGACTGATCGACTCCATGCCATGCCGCATTGCTGCAGTAATCCAGGCCAAAGGAGCCCCAACTAAATATTGAGTGCTGTACGTGCTCATACTTTTCATGTTCATACCTTTCAGTTGGCAAACATTTCTAAAAATCCTTTTTTTGCATTGGTCTTAATTGATATTCTAATTTTCCAAGATACTGAATTTGGGACTTTCATTAGTTGTCAGTTATAATCATCAAAATTAAAAGAAATAAACATTTGAAATACATCAGTCTGTGTGCAATGAATGAATCTAATATAAGTTTCACTTTTTGAAAGGAATTACTGAAATAAATCAACTTTGTCATGATATTCTAATTTTATGACCAGCACCTGTATGTTTTCACCTTAAAAACTTATATATAAGTGATGGATTCATCACGCTGGACAAAATGACCAGGTGTTCCTCAAGTGGCCCGCGAGATCAACCGGACATTACCGTTTGGGGGTACGTAAAATGTCAGAGTGCATGTAACTCCACTACCCGCAACTATGGGTGATCTGCAGGAACGCATCACTTACGCTATAAACGCGATCACGCCGGATATGCTTCGGAGAGTCTGGTCCGAGCTCGATTATCGCATTGGTGTTTGCCGAGTAACGAACAGGTGGGGCGCACATCGAGTGTATGTAATCAACAGATACCATATGAAACCTTATGATTTGATGAAACTGTGGCCTCAAAAGTTCATGAATATTCCAATAAATTTAGATTTTGTAACCATTTAAAATCAAGGAGTGTTTTTGTGGGCACCCTGTATAATAGTTGTTGTAGGAGTAATTACTGGAATTTGATGGCCTTGTGTCAGTGTCCAAAATTTGGTTCTTAAATTTTCCTGTTATCTTTTTTTATTATTATTATTTTTATTTTGATATACTTTACTAATCCCTGGGGGTCAGAGCGTGGGGTTAGCCATTCTAAAGTGCCCTTGGAGCACAAGGGTCTTGCTCAAGGGCTCAATAGAGTAGGATCCCTACTAGCTTGCATCATTTATTGAGAACAAAATATTTCAACAAAATACAACATGATCAAACAAATAACAGCAACATAGCAATCACAACAGTGTGCTTCAAAATGAAAGGACTTGGCAACCAATTTCATGTAATCCCAATAGTAAAAAACACATTGTAATATTTGCAGAAGAACACTGACAATCTGTTTTCATGCTTTAGTTTTTTTGTGCTCAAAAGAATGGCTTGTGAATGCTTTGAAATCGCAGGTTTGTAAGCCATTTTTGGACCATTTGTGCAAGAAATAATGATAAAGGCCACACCAAAGCAATTAGGACTGGAGTTGTCCATTCCACATCATCTGATCCCAGGGGTTGACCCTTTGAAAAAGTGAGGATTGGTAATCTAGATCTGCAGAGTGTTGTTTTATGCTATTTCAACTTTGCTGATCACAAATATGTTAATATTTTTGATATTCAGTTTTTTTTTTAACTGGTGGTCGTAGCCCTCTAAGGGCCACTCCCAGAAGGTTAAAAATTGGACATTTCAAACATAAGCATGTGGTGTTTCATTTTAAATGATTTCAAGATCAATGATAACACATTTAATGTTGTTTTTGATACTTTTCCAAGGGAGCTAGCCCTCCATGGACTTCTATCAGAGGGTGAAAAATGAGACATTTCTATTACAATCGAGACTAGATGTTAACATTTAAGTTGTAACATACATTTTTAAATTTCAAGAACATGGCACAACTATTCTTGTTTATTATGTAATTCCACCTTATTAAGTAGATATATTAAATTTCTTATCACCCTAAATTACAATGGCTTACACTAATTAAAACTTTTTAAATCATTGTTCTGATCTACTTTTACCCAAAGTTTTTCTTCTTTTCTTTATTACCCTGCTTTAATAACCCGTTCAAAATATGTTACTATTATCATTATTATTTCTTGCTTATTTCACCATTTTACTTTGCAAAAATGTTTCTGTTGTTTTTGTAAATTGCTTTTCTCTGTTTTAATGCAGTTACACGAAAAGTCCAGTAAACTCCCCCAGAATGGATGATGCACGCAATTACTTCAATGAAGGTAAAGTTTTTATTACTAATATCTACTATGATTGTGGGAACATTAGGGTTGTGGGGGGATCCCTGTTATCTGTATGCTGATGCTGTATATGCTGTTTTTGATCACTTAAAACTGACATTGACTACAGTCTATTTAATTGACAGATAGATGGAAGCTTTATTAATCTCAAAGGAAATTGCAAACCACCTCGACTGCAGGTTGAATCATTAGAGTCTGATGGCTTAAGTTGGAAATGACCTCATGTAGCACTCCTTGGAGCAACATAGTTGTCTTGGTCTGTTATTGATGTGCTTGTCTCTTTAGCCAAGACCTCGTACAACGGGTCAGAGTCACTGTCCAGGATAGTAAGCTGTTTCCCGAGTGACAATTGTTCTACGACTTCTTCCAGTAAATCCAGACTGACTCGCTGCCAAAATATAAAATCGTTTTTCTTCATGTGGAGATGTTACTGTTATTAGATGTTTTGTAGATCAAGAGAGAGACTGAAATCAAATATATTTCTAGCATTTTTTAACAAGTTATTGAAAATATTTAATGGGTTATTCAGCTTATATGTCTTTGATAGGCAGAAGAAATTATTATATTTGAATTTATAGGGAAAAAAGGGTGGGACATACTAACTTTGCTGGTTGAAGTGCAATGACTCAAATACTGTAGGATGGAGTAAGGCTCATAGTCCTGCTGATTTAATGCTGTGTAGGTGACTACATCGGGAGAATATTCTGAAAAACAGGAATATTATTGAAAGGATTCAGAGCTCTATTAATGGATGCGAAATGCCTAACTTTTACATTTTTGCAAGACATGCTAGGATGATCATTTCCATTGAAGATGAAGTACCAGCGTAGCTGCTACAGTGCAATACCAGTTTGTGGTTGTAGGATTTAGAGGAACTTTCTCATCTTCATTCATGTCAAAATGCTAGGATGGATACAAGAATATTCAGTTAACAAAATATATTAATTTTGCAGCCTACAACCCAGATGATATTAAGGGTATTTGCTGAACTGTTGATATGAATGATTGCTATGGTGTAAACAGTATTTTGTTGCAAGTTTTCTATTGTCTTGCATATTTTATTAATATTTTAATACATTTTTTATGTTTTTTAAATGCCTAATATTTCACAACCTTAATTGTTTTAATGAGGCAAGTCAACTTTTTTTTTTTTTTTTTGTTTTAAAATGTAATCATTATTTTTTAAATGGTGCCTTTTTTAAGGCTGAGGGAAGAGCTGCAACCTCAGTTTTATTTTTTAGTTTTGGTATTACTGTACATGGAATGTCATCTATATGTAGAATGGTGGTTTCAAAGGTGTGTGTGTTTGGGTTTTTTTGGTTTTTTTTTTTTTTAACATAAAAAAAAAAAACAAAAAACCCTGTTGTCTCCTTTATCTTAATGTGAAGTGATGTGCTCCAGGTATGTATGGCAAATCCTCACAAGTTCATTGTATGGCAGTGTCACATTTTTGTTACTGAAGTTCACTGATTGATACAACTAGATAGTTAAATATTTAATTTATGTATATTTTTGAGATTTTTAGAATTAATTTTAATAAACCTTTGAATCTGAATATCTGTATTTAATATGGTTTCATGTGCAATTTAAAAAAGAAAGATTTTAGGTTTCTCGGTAGAAAACCACTTGTTTTGTTAAAATGACAAAATCATTTCTTTTATAGGTTTATTTGATGTGATTATAGACAGTCTAGTATAAAGATCTGTATTTACTCATTAAAATATTAATCTAAATTTTATTCATTTGGTTGTTTCTGTTATATCCTCAGGTATTCTTAATCATTTAAAGTATTTAGAAGAAATAGCTCAAAAACTGTCCCACAAACAGCAAAAGTCTATGCAGCAGCAAAGTAGATTATTGAAGCAAAAGGAGGACATTGTAAAGCTGAGGTCGTACCGAGATCATCTTCGAAGTAAGCTTGCACAGAGACAGGTATGAAGCAATAGGTGTTTGAAATAGGCAATACCAGTCTAGAAAATCCTTTTTTTTTTTTTTTCCTTATTTCTATTTTTTTTACATTTTTATTACTACTGCCTTGAAAAATACCATATAAATCCATATAAATTTTTAATAGTTAAAAATGGTAATTGTGAGAAAATATTGATAATGTGCTTTGCTAGTCCATATAAGTTGAAACTGAATGTTGTTGGAATCCAAACTCTATCTAGCCTTGCAAAGGAGAATTAAGATTTTTTTTTTTAAACTATACAAGAAGAATTTATTGTTGTTATTAATTTAATACTCTGGGCTAAATTAAATAATGAGATCCTGTAAATCATGCTATGGTAAATGTTTACTAGATAAACTGTACAAGAATTGATTTTAATAGTTGTGTTACACAAGAGGTAGTGGGTAGCGCTGTGTGGAGTTTGCATGTTCTCTCCGTGTCTGTGTGGGTTTCCTCCCACAGTCCAAAGACATACAGGTTAGGTGCCTTGGCAATTCTAAATTGTCCCTAGTGTGTGTGTGTGTGTGTGTGTGTGTGTGTGTGTGCGTATGCATGCCCTGCGGTGTGCTGGCGCCCTGCTCAGTGTTTGTTTCCTGCCTTGCGCTCTGTGTTGTGGGATTGGCTCCAGCAGACCCCTGTGACCCTGTAGTTAGTATATAGTGGCTGGATGGATGTTACACAAGAAGAATACATGCTGCATTATTCAGTAGTACATTTCAAATTCATTTTAGTTTTTCACATTATTTTATCACCCCTTGTTTATCTAATGGAATTTACCTGATACTGTTTATAGATGTTAGGATTTTTTTTTGTCTAAAGTGGTTTGGGTTGTTTTGAATGGTGTGGAGTTTTGTTGGTTGTAGTTCCTCTGAATGTTAATAAATGAAATGAAACTCTGGACTGGGCTGGCATTAAATCTATTGTTTGTGTGTTTTGTGCCTTTTTCCTTCAAATACCAAATATTCTTTCCATGTTGATTTTTGTTTTAAGTGTACGGCTGCAATGGTGTATTTCAAACTTATTTTTAAAAGACCAGGTATACCTAAACTATTTTCTTGTTAGCCAAGGCTCCTGCTAGACAATATAATAATGTGCAAATATTCTGAATTCATGTTTTATTATCTTCTACATTGACTTTTACATTTACAGATTACTGAAGCATCCATAAATATCAACCAAGAAGGAAATCCAGAGCAAGATCCAGTGTCAGATTCAGAAATATCTGCTCAATGGAACAAAGTTTCAGAGTTGCAGTACATGTGCTCCATCTACCAGATGACCGGTGTGTGTTTGATCTTCTAGTTTTTGTATGGTGTATTTAAAAAATGATAAATTTGATGGTCCATCAAAATGTCAGCAGATCTACAAAAGAATGGGTTAAGAAGGTCAAGCTGAGTATTTTGCAATGGCTTTATCACTCTCAATCTCATCCCTTTTGAACTGTGGCAATTCCTGAAGTTTGGAAATGACGCAAAATAGCAGTAAATTGTAAACGGGTGAAGGAATGTCGTAAAAGGTAATGAACAAAAAGTCTGGGGAGTAAATGCAAGGAATATGTAATTGCTCTTGCTGCTGGTAAAGCATGTGCTACCTCTTAACTGCCTTCTTCATGTACAGCCATGTGAAAAAAATGACTGCCTTTTTTAAATTGTTTAGTTTTCCATATTGAAAAGTAAACATCATAAAGTCCTACAATGTTATAAAGATAACCTCAGATGAGAAATAAAGTGAAACTATTTTTACTTTGTAGTTTTTGTTTACCATTTCGATAAGCCAACCTGCTGAAGCCATGTGGAATCAAGCACACACCATAATTCAGTAACTTGTAGGGCCATCTTTTATAGCAGTAACTTGAAGTATCAATTCATTAGTTTCTTATATCACATTCTTGGAGTTTTTTTATCACTTGTTATAGCACTGCTTCAGTTAATTGATAGCTGGAGATCTTTATTTATGAACTTATTGCAGTATCTCAGTGGATTAAGAACTGGACTTTGACTTGACCACTTCAAAAATGGTTATCTTTCTTCATTTGTTCCATTGTAAATCTTCTGGTGTGCTTAAATTTTTGAAACATTACCTGATCACATTTTATCCAAGCTTTAGCTGACAGATAGGTGTTCTCATGTTTTCAAGTATAATGCTGTGGTTTAAAAAGATGTTTATAGATATTCAATGACTTTGAAGCTGACTGTAAAGCATCTAGTTCTTAGAACTGTGAGACAACCTTAAATCCTCACCTTTTACCAGGTGTAATTGATAATATGAGGTTCTTGTGGTGATATGCTGCGTTTGGTTTTTGACTATCATTTCATTGTGCATATTGATCAAATAACTCCACTTTGGACTCATCTTTCCAAAGAATATTGTTTTAGCATTCAAATTCATCATTGTGAAACTAAACCTTGGTGCTGTGTTCTTTTGTAGGGGCTTTTTCGTGGAAACCATTTTATGAAAGCCTTACTTACGTATTTTTTGATACCACAATCACAGTGGTGTGACTTTCCTGAGCATTTAATAGTATATATACTGGGCTGCCTAGATTATCAACTGTTTAAATAAATATTTTTAAAAATTAGTTTAATAGAGTGGTTTCTTACTAAAATAATTGTAATGTTTAGTTTTAGTTTCTAGCTGCTTTGTGATAGTATAGTCAAATGAATGCTGTAAATATTACCTACATCTTTTGATACTGTACATTAAGATACTTGTAATAAAAACATTGGCTTTTTCAGTATTGTACTGCAGAAAGGAAAACTGTGATTTGATTTAGTCAATTCAGGTTTCCCAGTTAACCGTTTTGCGGAATCTTCATTCACCACAGTAATTTTTTTTTTTTTTTGGTTTTACTAAGCATTTTAAATTAATTTTTCTTTTTTACCTGAATAGGTGGATGGAGTGTGGAGGAATCAAAACTGAAAAAGAGTCTTCATTGTAGTCTCATCACCGCTTATGAAGGTGAATTCTTGGAAACTTACTACATGGACATTTCCATTTCTCAGCCAGTAACAATCCAGCGTCACAATTTTCCAAGTTGTATTCAACTAGAACCCCTTGAAAAACAACATCTCCAAAGCAACATACAAATGTTCTTTTATTTGATTCGCAAGCACCTTAATGCCTATGAAGGTAGGAAGTATCAAGTACAACAGATACAGGTAATGAACTCTGTTTTAGTCTTTTTGTTGTAATTAAACATGAATGCCAGCTTTTGAAGACCGATGGGCACACTTTGTCCTGGAGGACTTTTGATGTAAATCTGATCTTTGTTTAAAAAATCATACAGATTTATCTTTTCTTTGGGTTTTTAAAGAGAATAACACATTTTCTGTGTGCATCTGTTTGCTAATGGCATACAGCTGGGAAAATGACTATTCAACGTGTCAAGATTTTTCTCAGTAAATATATTTCTGATTGGGCCATTGACATGAAATTTTCACCAAATGTCAGTAACAACCCAAGTAATCCACACATACAAAGAAATCAAACAAGTAAGTCCATAAATTATGTGTAATAAAGTGGAATGGGTACTGTTATTATTATCATAGGCAAGCTGCCAATGTTATTTACTGATTACAGCTTTGCTTTCAACACCCTTCTTTCCTCTTAGATTTCTGGCTTCTGGAGTGGATAACCACTCTAATATGCCAAATTACAGGAGGCAAAATAAGCAGTACTTGATAAAATAAATACCTAAGCCTCTCTAAGATGCTGCCTTCACCTTTCACTTTAATCTCTTTTCACCCTTGACTGTACAGTCAATTGTATTTGCAATAACAGCAGAGTGATTGGGTTGATATACAATGAGAACAAGAATATATTTGGGAATGAGTTAATCAATTTGACAAAGTGGTACAGTGGCAACATCCAGATCCTCTACATCACAGACAAGAGAACTCCGTGGATACTAAAATGATTTAATCCTAGTTAGTAATGTAGAGCAACAACTGAAAATGTCAGCTGCTTCTAGTTATTTGGTTGATGGGTGTTAGATGGTTTGGATTGGACACACAATCCTGAAGTCATCTTGAATATGCCATAAGAATATCTGTAGTTTCTGACTTGACCGGGTGAATGTGGAATGAATAAGAGGAGAAACTTTTGTGTGGTGTAACTTTATTATGCTGACTGATAGTATCACTGCATATAGTAGTAATAGTAATAATAATAATCGTCCTGTTCAGAGTACAGTGAAATTTTTAATTGCAGGAAAGACCAATATAACACAACATTTTTACACAACTGCCTAGAACAGAAAGATCTCTGAAAAGACAATGATGCCTACAAAAGTAAAAAAAAATTTATAGGAGTCAGGAATTTGAAAGAAGAAAATTAAAGGCGTAAGACCATGGCTGAAGAATGACCGTGTTCTCAGATTAATCAGACTAATGTTGAAAGATTTAGAAATCGGCTAAAAAGCCCTTAAAATGTTTGTAACTGTAACATATTACAACATGACTTCAACTGACAAACACATATAGAGTAAGCTATGTTGTAGATTGGGTACAAATTCTACAGCTTCAGGACCCTGAGCAGCTCATTTATTGGTGTCTCTAGGTACTTTGTTTTCCATAACATCTCAGACATGTTGAGATGAAGTTTATGGGTGGTGCTACACTACTTAATATGATGGATTTTTTTTTTTTCTCAACTGGCAAATGCAGATAAGACACGGTTAGATTCAATAGCATTGAAAAGGCAAGAGGAGCTTTGGAAAGTGGGTGAATGTTGCACATTTTAAATAAAAATGGCTCTTTATCCATGTGGTTAAAGATACAGGGCTTAAAATTTGAGATGATGGTTTTAGAATAGGATAAATTCCTTGAATCATTTGTGATCCTCACCCTTGCAGGCATTCAAACTGAACAGATACCTCTTATTGGTCCATGTCATTTTTAGGGGCAAACCTGATTAGGCGCCACATGGATCACCTAACTACCCAACTGCCTGATGGTAAACCCCTCCCTCATGCTTGACTTGAGCTTTAGGTTGGGGTTTTCTTGTTCTTGTCGGTTCTGCGAATCCTATATTGGAGGAGGAGAAGCTAGAGACTGGGAAGAGGGAAGCTTGTATTTTCCCCGCTTGGCTTAGCATCACAACCCTCATGGCAAAAGTGATGCATGCATGCTTATGTTAGGTATTGTTTTAGTAAATTGTATTTTTTCTAAATAAACATAAAATCTTTTTTTTTTCTTTACGACCTTTTGTATCTGGTACTGACCATTTCAGTCTTAAGGATTTGTTTGCTATTACTCTCGGTACATTCATTACATTAATACATTTACTGAACTGTTTCCAAAATCAAGAAAACACATGTTTCAAAATAGCAAAGTGGCTGCACTAATGACTTTACCTACTTTGGTTTCATGTCTGTGATGGAAAAACAAAGCAAACAAGTTTCTGATATTTCAACATATTGTCTGAAAATGAAAATTTTGACCCACATGATTTTATGAGGGACAAAAAAAGCAAATTTCCATTGTAAACTCGAAAAAAACTTCTAAATTCGACTGTTTTTTGTAATGTATTGTAAGAATCTGACAATACCTAATTATTTTTTCCCTTTGCAGGAGCAATTTATGGATACTGTGGCTGTTGTAAAGAATTCTTTGTACAGTGTGATCAGCCTAAGTTACAGCTTCCTTTGTGAAGCAGTGGTGCATCCATTTGTCGTAACTCTGGAATATGCTGACATTGAAAGCTGTCTGCCTACCAGTGTCCATGTTGACAGGACAGGTAAAAGACCTAATGTTATTTTTGAAATCTAAATTTGAAGGGTAAGCTGTTAATCGTAATAACAAATGTGTATGTGAGTGTATATAAAGTCCAGCTCCATCTACTGTAGCAACTTTGTAAACCTTTTGTTAACTGCTGGAGGTTATGCATGTTTTGGACTTGACCAGCTGCAGGTAATGGCTTGCACTTTCTGGTGTTCTAAACCGAGAAGGAGATGGCCTACAACAGAGTCAGAATAGATTAGATTAGAAATACTTTGTCAGTTACACTGCATGGGCAAGGTGAAAATCTTGTGCCACTTTTGTGTTGTGTTGGGGGGATCAGGACAGGAAAGTATGTTCAAGCAATTAAACAATAAAATGATGTATTAATAAAAACAGTAAATACATAAGTTACAGAAGATACGTGTCAAGTACGAAACAGAACTGTACATAAAGATTGAGTTAAATGAGGGATGTTAGATGGGAATACAAATGTAACTAACAATATAATTACAAATAAACCAACAGGTAGGTACAGTGTAGGGCATGTAAGATTAGGTTACTGAGAGTTTAGTGGCCATATGGCCTGGGGGAAGAATCTGTCTCTTAAGCAAGTGGAGCAAATAGTGAGGCTCGGGAATTGCTTTCAAGAAGGCAGAAGTGAAAACTGGAGCAGCTGGGTGGCTGTCATCTGAGATAATGGATTCAGCTCTCCTTCAACATCTGGTTGAGTAGATGGTATGAACTTGTGGAAGGTGAGCCCCAGAGATTTTTTTGAAGCTGTATGAACAGTTCTTTTAAATAGTTGGGTTAACAAACTACACTGTGATGTATCCGGTCAGGACAAATCAAAAAAGGCGACTAGTTATCTGGACACCAAGGAACCTAAAGCTGCATGGTCAGACTCGCCAATTGTAAAAGTATAATGATAAAATGGTTTCAAATTTTTGTAGTGAAAGTAAATTACCTTAACACTAGACAGCAGATTCACAATGTCCCTTGTGAAATAATATAAAGGTCCTTCATGAGGATTGCACCATGGGCCATGTAATAGGGTTTTCATGTTGCATTCTGTCTGTGATACTCGAATTGGCATTACAAGTCATTAGCTGTAAACCAGTGTTTTGAATCCATGATCTTCAAATGAAATGCTTCTTTCTTTACTTTTTATTGCCAACATTTCTAAAACAGCTGTGTTGAAATATTTTTTTTTTTACCAAAATGTGATAGAGGAGGTCACTGTAATAGAATTTGGGGGACAATTACTTTTTCACACAGGGCCATGTAGGTTTGGATTTTTTTTCTCCCTAAATAATAAAAACCATCATTTAAAAACTGCATTTTGTGTTTACTTGTGTTATATTTGACTAATGGTTAAATGTGTTTGATGATCAGAAACATTTTGTGTGACAAACATGCCAAAGAATAAGAAATCAGGAAGGGGGCAAATAGTTTTTCACACCACTGTATATGTGGGGCTTGGGGAAGCAGACCGTTCAAACCAATCTTTGAGTCCAAGGACTTTGGTGATCCGGACTCGGATTCTCCAGTTGGACTTTGGAGTACCGGTGTGTAAAGGCAAATTCCTCTCATTACCTGATCTGTGCTACTCGGCGAGGCGCTTAATTTAGCAGAGAAGATCTAACGTATAATGAAGCTCTCCAGAGCACCAAAGTATTTTAATATTCTAATCATGGTCAGCTAATGAAAATAGTGCAAACTTTGGCGAATTTCATTAACAATACTATTAAAGTGTATTAATAACAATAATAAGCATCTAAAATAGACAGAAAAAGAAATATGAGTTTGTGTCTGCTTTTTTGAAAATGTCTCTACCTGTGTTTATGTGAGTTCTCAGTACCAATATGGAGGTGGAGTGGTTAGCCATGAGTGTGAAACTGGCTTTGAATCCTGGCCACGTGATTGTCCACTGAGGCGGACACACATCCTGTTCTGGGTTGATTTCTTTCTTTACAACCCAGTGCTGCAGGAATATTTTACTAACCTCTGTGACCCGTAACTTGGACTAAGAATGTTTGAAAATGGGTTGATGATTTATTAATTGTTTTTAAAAATGTCTTCATTTACCCCATTGTTTCTTTTTGTCATAGATACTGATTCTACCCCTGTGGAAAAAGAGAAGTCCGAGCATCACTCGCTCTTCCTGCAGTTACCAGCACACAAAGTCTTGCAAAGTGTCAAAGCTGGAATTGTGAAGTCTAATTCAGCCTTATCTGATCAAAAATAAAGATGACTTGTAATCTAAAGAAATATTACGCATTAATTTATTAGACTTGTAAAGAACTTAAAGAAAAATATGAAGTATTTTAATTGGAGTGAAAATGATTTTTTTTTTACTTATTCTGTTTTTAAAGTTCATCAAAATTGTATCCTCATAACTGTATAATCAATACTGAATTATTGCTGTATAGTAAAAAGAATGCGGGATGATATGAGCTAAAATGGCTCCTACTCTTCTATATGGTATTTGTACACAAGGTATTCTGTAATGAAATGTTCAGTATTACCGATTGTAATTTAATCAAACACAGGAATTAAACAGATGAATTGGCAAAAATCTTTCTAAACTTACTTTTTCATTTGGAATTCTGGTAAATAAGAGCATATCTGGATAGCACAAGGTAGGCGCAACTCTGGGGCACCACAACTTCCATGCTTAACCGCAACCAGACCTGCTCACAACATGAAGACTTAAGATATATCCATTAACCTAACCAGTGTGGTGGCACACACTGGATAACCAACGAGAGCACCGGGAAAACCTACAAATGGCGCACCAAGAGTGAACTGCTGGAAAAATGAATGCAGGTGCCTATAACTGTGAGAATGTAGCAGCAACAGCAGCTAATGCTTACTATGACGGCAAAGAGTAGAACTGGAATCCAAATACAAGTGTTAATTTTTACAATTAGAGAAGTCAGCCCAGACAGAGTATATTAAAATTTAGGGTAAGTAGTGTGGCATTGGGGTTAAGGCTTTGGACTTGAGAATCTGAGGTTGTGGGTTCAAATCCCACTATTGCCACCATAAGCAAGTCCCTTTCCTTGCCTGTGCTCCAACTGAAAAAACAATTGTATCTCAAATAATGTAAGTTGCCCTGAATAAAAGTGTCAGACAAACAAGTAAATGTAAATAAATACTCCTATTTAATTGCAGCCTGCCATAAGTGACAATCTACATAAGCATCTCCAAAAGCTATCGCACCTTAAGGTTCTGTCTTACACGCTCACTAAATTCACTGTTTTGACACAGAGTGCTTCTCATACTGTTCTGGTGCCATTGATTGTTCTTCCCTATTAATGTAAATGCTGTACGTCATTGTAAGACATCATCCTATGCGTCTGTATATATTTTTTTCCCTTAAGTACATTACTGATAATTCAACAATTACAAATCCGTGCAAGTTTGGGATTCATCAAGCCAGTAACTGCCTTATCAGAAGTAGATGTTCTTTTGGCTGTTCTCAGTCTTTGTATAAGATATCATGCACATGACAATGTCAAACCGGGTTAATCCAAATGTGGACCACTGCAGTATCAGCCTAAAATGGCAGGAGCCCACCGTGGATGGAGTGCCAGTCCACTGTAGGCTCCCCTCATGCACAGAGGGTCACTGGGGGGACATACAAGAGGAGAAAAGGCCACACTGATACGTCAAGAGTGTGCAAAGTCCCCAGAGGTGTGTAAGGCACCTGCACCACCCTGCAGCTCACGATGGGAACAGTACACATGAAGTGAAGGTTTATACACTGAGAGGCCATTTAACTCTCTAAGGGTCAAAATAAGCAGACAAGGCAGAAAAGACTTTTTAAAATGTTTAATAAAACGTTTCTTGTTCTTTCTTCTTTTTAAATATATCTTTTATATATTACATATAATATAAAGGGAAGCCAAAGCAAAGGCTGCAGTAGCACACAGACCAGCACAAAATAAAAGTAGATACTGTTCAATTTGTTTATAACAAATTCTAAACAAGATTGAGGACCAGTTGATATCTTAAATGCATCCTGCTTCTAAATGGCCTTGAAATGATTTTGCAGATATATTTTTTTCTATTCACCATAAAGTAAAAATGCATAAAATAAAATATATAAAATATTCCCAAAACACTATCTTTAACCTGTTTATGATTTGCATGTCAATATGAAATGTAGTCAGGAATCAAAATTAGTTCTAAAAGACAATGTTCAGTTGAAGTTTGGGGGAAAAATGTGCAGGGGGGGGGCACAAACACACCAAAAAAATATATTGCACTTGTGGTTGGTTTTTGAGTAGTGGGGTGGCGGTCAGGAATCTCTAGGTGCATGTGTGTGTAAAAAGCAAAACCCAGCAAAAGCACAGAGTGGTTTTCAAACTGCTGGATCTTGTTACCCTGTAGTTATCAGAACCCCTTCAAGGAGCCGATGTCTGCACTTAAGAACAGGCTGCCATTCTTAAGAGGGTGTCTAGCCATTTTGCGGGTGGAATAACCCAATATGTCACTGTGGGTGTCTTGACATTTCATGACCTGCAACTGATCATTCAAAGCAAAGTTCAAATCTCATTGGTTACTAAGAAGCTCTGAAAATTCAGAAGAAACGTGCCAAAAGGTAAACATTGTTCCTTCATCCTCCGTAAATATTTTCTTCCAGATGAGCACTCATCCTAGTCTGTCCCGTCTTCCTCGTTTCTTGTCATCAGTGTTTTTCATAGAGTCTGTCGAACAGTTCTTGGGTTCCATCACCCTTGCAAGTCTCTTGTCTCTACAGCCTCACACGACAGTCTTTTAGGTCCTGCTATGACTTCAGGAGCTGTCCACCACTTGGTGCGGGAGGGTGACAGAGGAGCCATTGATGAATGATCCCTGCTTCTCTCTGCCTTTTAGGAAAAAGGTCAGCAACTCTCCTTTACCCTTCACGTAAATGGGACCACGGCGTACAAACCGAAAGCCATATTCCTTTAGAATCATGTAGGTCTCCTCCACAACCTGAGGGCAGAACAATGACAACCACATGACATTAGTCAACTTACAAGAAAAAGGCCAGCATGCACCTCTTTACTTGTTTATTTGTATGTTTACGTAAGACTTGCAGACAGCTGTCATCAACTCGGGGATTCTGATGAATAGCTAAAGCATTATGTCAGCCTTTAGGACAGGGGCGTCCAACTCCAGTCCTGGTGGGCCGCAGTGGCTGCAGGTTTTCATTCTAACCCTTTTCCTAATCAGTGACCAGTTTCCACTGCTAATGAACTCCTTTTCCCTTGATTTTAATAGCCCTGTGTTTAAGGATTCAGGCCTCTGAATGGACTCATTACTTCATTAAATGGCAGCCAAACAGAAATGAGATGTCCAGCTAAACTGGGGCTTCAAACTCCAGCCAATTTCACTCCAACCATTTTCTTAATGAGAAGCCAATTCTTACTGTTAATGAAAGCTGTTATTGGATAGCAGGACTTGTTGCTGCTCTCATTCGGCCACAGCAGACTGTTGATTTTCTGTTTTTTCTAAGGTTACCGTCAGGATGTTTTGGTGACCTGAGCAGACCAACATGACCGAGACCTTCACCTTTCTTTATTTTCAGGTTAGCCAGTCGTGTGGCGGCTTGTTTTGTGTCTCATTATTATTAGGAAAAAGAAACAACTAAAGGATCTGAGGCACGTCAATTAAAAGTAAGGCAAAAGAAATTAATCATCAGCAAAAACGGCTCACTGATTAGGAAAAGGGTTAGAATGAAGACCTGCAGACACTGCGGCCCACCAGGACCAGAGTTGGACACCCCTGCTTTACGGCGTTTGAATCATTGACGTCAAAAGTAGATAATCATTTGGAAGATGGGTGACTTGAAATTTCTTTTAAATAGTCAACTCAGCATTTATAGCACCTAAACTATGATAAGGATGATCCACCTTAATAAAAGAATAGATGTGTCTGTCTGGTTGCTGTGTCTGTCATTCCAAAAGATGGCACCTCACAAACATTAACACTGCTTTTCTGAATCCTATACAAAATGGCATATAACAGAGACCTAGTCCTTGCACGGTGCACTGCAAACGTTAACACTGAGCTCTACGTTGATTTCTTAATTTTAAAACCATCTTAGATGGATAGCACAACTAATACAGTATAATATAATGACCGGGAAGTACAGTATGTACTAAACTATCAAATATGAAAGAAACTGAACTAAATCTAGTTTGCTGCTTGCCCAGTTAATGTGTTTCTCACAGGCTGACAGCACTGACTATTTTAATAGTCTATCCAGTTTACTGCTATTCAGAGTTGTTTTCGTGTGTTTATTTGTATCTACGCTGTACAATTCATGCTTGCTTTGAAAAGTCCTTTATAGTGGCATGGGCTGTGAGTGGCTCTCTGTAAAGACTACAGGAAATGATACAAAAAGAAGTACAATAAATAATAAACCAAAAACTTGAGCCACCAAAAAACAAAGATCTGTTATTACAGTTGGCATCTGGACCTGTTGGCTCTGTCTTGCAAGTTTAGCAGTCTGGAACAAGTCTGCCACGCACAGGTTTCATCTCACTACCTGAATGTTCCCCATCACCCCTGTAGACTCCATTCTGCTGGCCACGTTGACAGTATTGCCCCAAATGTCATAATGGGGTTTTCTAGCTCCGATCACCCCAGCCAGAACACCTCCTTTATTTAGACCTAGTGACAAAAAATATAAGAGACAATCAGTATCTTCAATAAGGAGGAAGTACAACTATAAATATTTGAAAAACACGGCAAACAAACCGATGGATTATCTCTGCTGAGGAAGCCTGTACAAAAGCTTCATCATTACCTGCTATCTGCTGAAGAGGAGCGCTCTCTATGCGACTCCCGTCTGTGGATGTATGATCTTGTTTGTCACTAATGTTCTGCATACAGTAAAACCACTCATTTTCTTAAGTCCTCCTAGATAAATGATCACCAGCGAACACCGGACCTAATAAATCTGTAATCAGAGTCAAGTAAAAGCAAACCCAGCCATGATGCTCCGAGATCTTGTCGACCTGTCACTTGCTGCTCATTTGTTCCTCTGCATTGCAATGAATCATGGGAGAGGCGTGGGCAGGTTACAGCATTTACACACAATTGAGTTTTTGAATTGAAAACAGGACTTTTGACCAGTGAAGCTGGTGGGGTCTTCAATTCAAAAGCTTGATCCCTACTGAGCATGTTTCCTCTGGGCGCTCTGCTCCAATTTTCTGTAAGTATTCATTTTGCAAAAATGCATGTATTTTGGTTTTTGTGAGTATACGACTCGATGACTCGACTTGTGGATTACTTGACATGCGTAACCTGAGATTTTTTCATGGAAATTTTTAAATGGTTTGGCATTGGTCTCCATAAACGCCTGTTCTATCGGAAATTTTCTAATCAACATTATCCATGAAATTGTGAGATTAAAAATGTTTCTCATTACAAATTACATGGAGTAAGTAATATATAATTAAAAAAATAAATTCGGGGATGGGGCTTATATTTCTTTAAGATGGTTACTGCATTATTTCAGATTACTTGAAAGTAGAACGTGGTACTCAACAAGGATGCCCCTTATCACCTCTGCTCTTTGCAATCGCCATTGAACCACTGGCTGTATACTCTTGAAATGCATCTGAAATAAAGGGGATTTTCAGAGAAGGACTTGAACAGAAAATATCACTATACGCAGATGATATGGTACTGTATATATCTGTGCCAGCAGTCCTTACAGCACTAGTAGATTTTCAAAGGATATCTGGACTCAAAATCAATTTGAATAAAAGTGATTTCTGTGCATTTTGCAGAGAATTCTCTACCACCCAGTTTCCGACTGATCACCTTCCCACTTATCTTAGCAGATCAGTTTAAATATCCAGGGGTAAATATCACAAGTAAATGTAAAGTTCTTTTTCAACAAAATTTTGCTGTCTGCATGGAAAACATTAAACGAGACATGAATAGATGGCCTACCCTCCATCTTACATTAGCAGGGAGAAGTTGCTCTTTCTATTTCAAAGTATCCCCAAACACATTAAGAAATCATTTTTTAAAAAAACAGATTCAATCATTACCTAATTTATTTGGAATTTGACACATCCACGCATCCAAAAGGCGACCCTGCAATGAGCTAAAGCAGAAGGGTGTGTGGCGCTACATAACTTTCAGTTTTATTACTGGGCTGCAAATATTCAAGCTACAAAGTGCTGGACATCGACCCAAACCAATGAATATACACAAGCCTGGTCTGCAATAGAATTAAAATTTTGCAGTACTACTTGATATTCTCTGTTCGGTTCCCCAGTAAATAGGAGTTACCATCTATATACTAATAATCCAATTGCCCTTCATTCTCTCAGATTATGGAACCAATGTCAGAAGCACTTCAAGAGAAAGAAGCTTTTTTATCACCTCTACATCACAACCACTTTTTTCCACCCTCTCAAATATATACACTATTTAATGTTTGGAAAATGTCTGGGATTAAAGCGATTAGAGACTTTGCATGTCTTTGCATTCTACAAATAAATATGCTGCCAATTTAACTTCTCATCAACACAATTTTTCCACTATTTTCAAGCCAGAAACTTTGCTAACCAGAAACAGCCCAATTTTTCTCACCTTCCAGCTTGTTCTAATCCAGAAGATATATTGATCAGTCTTGAAGACTCAAATAGCATCCATACAATTTTCTCTATTCTAAAAAAAAATCCTGGAGAGAAACACTAGGGCGTCGAGCCGTTAAGATCACAGAAGACACTTAAAAGAAACTGTGAGATGAAAGAGATTGGCCAATAATTTTAAACAACGAAAATCTCATTAAAACATACTAAATAATGATCTCATCCAAATGCCAAGTACAGAGACATGAAGATGGCCTAATTAAGCAAAAATAAATTATGCTTATAAACCAGGTAGCAACCTTAAAAGCAAAATTCCACATTCAAATAAAGCTAGTTTGCTTTTAGAACAATGGATGGCTTTAACTGTATGCCAAATATAAAAAGGAGTGTCAACATTTTAAAAGACGTGAAACATAAAGCTACCAGTGGCTGCTAATAAGAGTTCAGTTACCTGGCGTGTTCTGAGTAGCGTCTCTGGAGGTGGTGTAAGGTACAAGTAGAGACTGTTGTGTCTCTCAGAAAAAGCTTTGTAACAGTAAAAGCTTAGCCTTGTCCAAGGTTTCTGGGCATTATCAGAAAGCTTTATGTCTGATACAGTTACACAGAGAAGTAATAACAATCGTAGAAGGAAAACTGCTTGGCACTGTATAGGGCTAGGGCACCACTCAGGAGCTTGAGACAAATCGCATCCAGCCTGCTTTGGTCCAGTTAAGAATGTTAGCTTAGCAAACTGGACTTTCCTGCAATAGCTGCAGCACTGAATGTTGGACAGCAGGAAGAGCACTCGACATTTTGACTGTGGGGATGAAAAAAGAATTCTTTCAGCACCTATCTATCTATCTATCTATCTATCTATCTATCTATCTATCTATCTATCTATCTATCTATCTATCTATCTATCTATCTATCTATCTATCTATCTATCTAATGATTATCAGTAATAAAAGTGTTTCTCAGAATTCACGCTGGGTTTAAGTCATCACAATCAGTGTTAAGGACCACAAGTGTGTTTATACCAAGTGATTACAGGTGATAGGTGATGCACACATACCAATCCGGAGCATGAAGTTGTTGAAGGACTGGTAGTTGATGTTCATTATAGTGACCTTCATGGCCAGGGCAAAATCAGCCAGGTCTGCTAAGTGTTGCCAGCGTTCTTTATCGGAAATTTCCTCCTTCTGTTGATAAAATGATAAAAAAAGAAAAAAAAGGCAAAATACTCTTTACTGCAGATCTTGACAGAAAAAGGCTGCAAACTAATACATATTCAGTACTGGAGGTGGACTTAAAGTTTAATTCTGTAGGGTCTCTTAAACATTTTCTTCTCACAACCCAATCTTGCCCTTCTTTACTGCCTGCAAAACCCACATGACAGAGGGAGTCCGTCCTCCCTTAGAGAATCGCCGATGATGTCATGATAGAGCAATGTCAAGTGCTTAAACCACCCATGGCAACCCATCGTGAGACATGTCAGAAACCATACGCAACCCATTCCCATTAAATGAAACCTCATTACATAAAATTAAGTTATGTGCTACAAATGTTCAACAGTAAATGTTGTTCTTCACCACTAGATGTCAGCCTTTTATAAAGAATGCCATAACATCTGGCCTGTTTGAGCGCCCGCTCAGGTTCACCGTTAGTTTAAAAATGCCAGGCTGACTGCTGACCCTGAATATTGTAAAGTTGTAGATAAGAGTAATTATTAATTTTATCTTTACTTTTAAGATCAGTGAACTTGCTAACTAATTTTAACAGGAGATCTGTTTCTTACTATTACATGTTTACCATCATTCAGTACTTTATTCACAAGCTTTGACATCCCTTGCTGCACAATAAGACGAAGAACATTGTGAGTGTGTTGCTGTAGTACATGTAACACCAACTTAATTATCTAATGAATTGTTCAAAATAATTAGCTTGAGAAAATTTTTGATACTCTGAACCTGTACTATCTGGTACCCTGATACACACTAAACAGCCAGGAACATTTTTACCTTCTGCTTCCACATTTCACTAGAAAACTAAGAGTGCTGTTACAGCACATGCTCTTTGTAAGCTCAAACAGGTAACTTTTACCACAGATATACAATATTTTGCTTGCATTAGCTTGATGTGCTGTAAAACACTTATATTTAGTGTGACATACCCAGTAACTCGGTCCAACTTTTGTCTTAACTTGTAGAAGCAGGCTCAGTATGCATGAGAACTGACAACCAAATAAACGCCATCAGCTCCAGCAATCAGCTCCATCAAGCAGCATAATATTGGCAAAGGGCTAGCAAGCAATACTTTAGAAATGATGAAGGGAAGGTCTACAAGACGGTAGTGAGACCAGCTATGTTATATAGGTTAGAGATGGTGGCACTGATGAAAAAACAGGAGACAGAGCTGAAGGTGACAAAGTTAAACATGTTAATATTTGCACTGGGTGTGATGAGGATGAACAGATCATGTTTTAAAATGTTTGTTGTGTGATCTGACTCTGGTAATTTTTTTATCAGGCTCACCTTCCCAACATTTACTATAATCTGGACATAACATCTTACCCGAAGAAGGGGCCTGAGTTGCCTCAAAAGTGTAATCTTTTTAGTTAGCCAATAAAAGGTGTCATTTTACTTGACTTCTCACTATAATCTGGACAGATAAGATGCTGCATTTTTGATTAACTATGGATTTACATTTTTAAGCATTAATTCCACTATTCCACAGTTAATTGCCATAACAATTTATATTTTCAATGTTGTATTTCCAATGATACCCACAGTTACTCTCTGCCTAAGCAATGTTTTTCCTGTCATTGTTAGATTTATATTTTTGCTTGCTAATGAGAAATCAGCCATTAAATATAGTGACCATGAGTCCAAGTGCCTATGCTGTTTTATTTTGATAACATTCTCTAAAGACAAATAACATTGCCTAAAGTTAGTTAAGGTCAGGATCAGAATTACAGCTTGTCACAGACTGTTCTTGATGGGTGTCCAGATACAAGATGTCCTGTTATGCATGCCAGAATCCTTAATAATTGCAGCATTTCCAGAAATAACTATCCTGGCGACAGTATAATAGTCAAATGACAGTTGGATGGGAGAAGAGGGGAGGTGTTGGTTGGGCTACACTAGACAAAAGTCAAGTCAAATTTATTTATATAGCACTTTTAAAATAGCTAAAAGATGAACAAAGTGATTTACATCAA
The DNA here is from genome assembly GCF_016835505.1 of Polypterus senegalus. Lineage (NCBI taxonomy): Eukaryota > Metazoa > Chordata > Cladistia > Polypteriformes > Polypteridae > Polypterus > Polypterus senegalus. The sequence goes on from NC_053156.1 coordinate 263,065,300, forward strand.
TAAAATGAGAAATCAGATAAGAAAATGATAAAAAAAACAAAGGCAGAAGCAATGCATGGCTAAGACTAATGCCTGACAATTATAGTAAAATAAATAAATAATAAAATAACGCATACAGTTCATGTGAAAACGTACGTTCACCCCATAGAAATGTTTTACTTTTTCCAACATATTTGAACAGGCAAACATTAATTCACATAGTGCCTACAGGTAAAGGTGATAGATCTGAACAAATAACACATAAAATGGCCATGGTGTATTCATTTTCATAATGGAATTTAACAAAAATGCAGATTTGTCATGTGGAAAAAGTAAGTCCAAACTAACATTTATCACCAATTCAGATTCATAAAATTAGAATTAGATGTTCCGGATAAGATCCCAATGTTTAGAACTTCATTAGGGAGTTTGTTTAATTACTTAAACTGCAGATATCTAGGGTCTGCTGTTAAGATCAAAAGAGCTATCTAAAGCTCTCAGAAAGAATGCTTTGAATGCCCCTGAGTCTGGCAAGGAATTTAAAAAGATCACCAAATTATTTCAAATCAGTCATTCCACTGTCTAGAAAATCAACTACAAGTGATGAAGATTTTAAGCAACTGCTAACTTGTCCAGGCCAGGCTACCCTGCTAGTTTAGCCTGAGAGCAAATGCAAGATACTGAATGAAGTCTCTAAGAACCAGAAGAAATGCACTGCAGGACCATCAGCTAATTCTTGCAAATGTTGGAGTTAAAGTGCATGCATCTACAATCAGAAAGAGATTGCACAAATTTGACCCGTAAGCGAGACATTCCAAGAAAAAGCCTTTGCTGTCCAGAAAGAACATTAGAGCAAGACAACAGTACAGTTTGCCATTGAACATCTAGGGTCCTGTGCAGCTAGTCATCAAGTTAAATACGAATTCTGCATCATATCAAAGAGTCACGTAAAGAATATGAGGCTATTTGTCTGAAAGTTGAAGTTAAACTGGAAATGGGCCTCTCAACATGATAATGATCCGAAGTATGCAAGCAAACAGGCAAAGGAATGGCTCAGAGAGAAGAAATGGAAGGTTATGGACTGACCCAGCCGAAGTCCTCATTTTAATCCCATTGAAACCATTAGAAAATGCATCTCCATTATTAGCAAGTGAACAAAAGAACAGATGAAGGCTAAAATATTGTAGGAAATGCAGACAAAAAACATTTTTGAAACAAACAAAAATGCATGACATGTCAATGACCTCCACAAGCTTTAACTGATGAATGGAAGCCGCACTCAACTAATGGCAGATGGGAGTACATAAACCTCCAAGCAAACATGTAAAAGATCATTATGTTAAGTTTTCCATGAATTATTTTTACTTTCTTCCATTATCTTTCACAGATTTTGTAAATGGTATTACATGTAAATACTTTTTTTTTCTATTAATATTGATAACTCTCAACAACAATCAGTTCATCTGCCCGTGAAAACCATAAAAAGCACATCTGTCAACGATGTTACTTGAAAAGCATTGACAACTGCATTTGATAGTTGCCTGCTGTGGGTTATTTTTTATTCCTGCATGAAAAGATAAACCCTTACCTTAAGGCCACTGTTGAAACCATTTGTATTGGATTCTGGTGTAACCCCTGAGGCTGCCATGTATGTACTACCGATGGTTTTGATCTTTGTGATGCATCGGAACTGCGGCTCATCCAACAACTAGTGGAAAGACAATAGAAATCAACAGTGAAAAGGGCCAGGGACAGGTCAGAGATGACTAAAGGCTGTCAAAGTACCAAATCCTATCAATTTTTCAATAAAGTAATTTATTATTATACAGACAACCAATTAAAGCAGCTGTTCTCCTATTTTGTGTGCGCTTGATTTTATAACCTAGATTTGCTATGTTTAGCAAAGCCTAAATATATTTAATCAGCTTATCTTCTAATATTTATAATTTACTATTATGAGATTTCCTATTCCAACAAATTTAATTGTGTCTTCTCTTTCTTCCTAAGATCTAATAAGTTCAAATGTAGAATTATATTTCTGCTGGCAAAGAGAATCCCATAAAATATACACATTTACATTTTGTATGTACAGAACACATTTGTTTAATTGATAAACCCATCAATTTTCATAACTCACAGCCTGAACTAAAACTATAACTGATGCAACTTTAAAAAAATGAAAATAATAAAAAAAATCTTAATGTAAATCTTAATGTACCAGTCTTAACACCTATCATAAAACTACTCACTGCTATTATGACTCAAAAATAATATTTTACAGATTTAATATTGTGCCAACTGTCTTTAAAGAATATGACACTCAGATGCAAAAGAGACCAATAAAAGTTATGTTCAGTTTTGAAGGATAAACTGACAATTTTAAAACTTTGTTCTAGTTTGTATTTTAACAAACAAAACCATATGAGAACACTTATCTAAAATTAAATGTTGGTTTTGGTTCTAATGTTAAAGCTGAAAGCCACTTCATTGTTAAAAATCTTTTCTTATGCATTATTTTTTGTGTCATTTTTTTTTTGTTATGGTGAGTTATGCTAGAAATTGAGATGGGAGAAGACATCTGGCCCACAATGGCATCTTCTTGTTTTTGCTTTCTTTCTTAACAGAAAGTTTGTCTGTTTTTTATATTTTCTTCAGCAATATTTGAAAGTTTGCACTACATTTCAGATAGTGAACATCAAACACAAAGTATTTTATTTTCTGTTTTTACAATAAATCTTTAGGTTTGCTTATTTTAATTCACATGACATGTAAATAGAATTGTTGATCCATCACTGATGTACGCTCAAACTCCCCAAGCTTTGCAAGAACCTCAAGCTCTATCAGACATGTATCTTGTGGTTTTAAATCCCCATATGCCATAAAAATTAAGTATGGTCAGACACACTCTGGCTAGTCTCTTTTCATTTAAGTGTGCTGGTGGAGGCCCAACAGCACTGAAATTGCCATCTTATTAACAATTCTGAGTGGTTGCCTAGAAGGTTTAATTGTCAAAAGCCAGAGGGAACCATAAGTACATTTATAATGTCAGCTGTAAAATTGATACCTTAAAAATTTTGTATTTAATAATTTCAAAATGTTAAAATCAATACTTACTGATATTTCAATAATTTTGTCAACCCCAACTGCATATACAGCAAAAGTACAGTACAAGCTAAGACATATATAAGCATTGGTATCAAAAAACAGCAAAGAAAAAAATATGTTAGAATTCATATATCAAAATATACTGCACAATCAATTTAAAACATATTGGAGTGAAAACAGGAGAAGTTTAGAAAATATTTGGACTTGTGTACTCACACTGTCAAAGTCTGAGATTATCTCATTTAAAAATCTCAAACACTCAATTCCTCCATTGTTAATACTTTCTTCCGTGTAGAAATCAGAGAAGTTTGGTATTGATGCAAACATCACACCAATTTCATCATATGACTGGCTGTATAGCTCCTGTAAGGAAATTAGTTGCACGTTGGTTACATTTTGATATTTAGGATTTTCAATTTTTTGGAAAAAATGACCAAGTTATTTTTTGTGTATGCTCTCTCATTTTATGATTCTACTCAAATTGAAGAACAATATATGGTTTTGTTCTCTGCCACTTTTTTCAGACAGCATAACCTAGCTGATAAATTATGGAATGAAATTATAATACAATATGCTAAGATATTGTCAAAAATATTTTACTATATTTTATCTTTATATACTATTGTTCTAGTTTATCACACAACAGATTATGGCAAGCCAATTACTTGAAAGAATAATATACTGTTTTACTGTGAATTTTCATTACTGCAATTTTCAAAAATTTATTAGGGAAATATGTGCAGCAGACCTAAAATTAATAGACATAATACAGCATTTATCCATTTAAGTCAGACTGAATCTCATTTATATTAATAAATAATATTTTCCCCATTCTACTATTGATATTTTCTATATTTCGTTTTTTGTTTAGAACTATTTGGTTTAATTTGCTTTTTTGTATGACTACAAAAACAAACATGTACAATAGGAATTCTCATATATCAACACATTAGCCTTCAATTATGCATCCCTAAAAAGCAACTGCATACTGTGGGCCAAATTAATAAATATTGATTGTATTTAACATTCAGTTCTAGTAGCTACAGTGTAGTTAAATGAATTCAATAAACAGCTAAAACTAAGCCTCCATAACATTTACTCTGCTTTGTAATTCTGACCTCATCACGCTTTTTGGAACCCAAAAAATGACGAGCCACATGTTCTGGCAGCATATTGGTCACAAGAGCTTCATTCCAACGTCGCATTTCATACACTTTTTCCTTTTGGTCATGAACTTCTATCTTCCATAAAAACAAGGTACGGGCAAGTTTTTCAACCTTTATAACAAAAATGAAAGAAAAAAATACACATTACGCATTTTAAAAGTAAAAGAAGAATTTTTAAGCGAAAAATGTGAATTGACAGAAAAGCCAACCCATATTAGTAACCTATTTAATGTAAATATGAACTGTATAGTAAAATCTGGTCAGTACTGTGACTTTAGGCTCTTCTATATATACACAAGCTGCTACCACCACAGGGGATGGCTATGCCCCATAAATAAATAAGGGTTGACTAATACCATGTTTTGACAGCCAATACCAAAGTAGATGTTACTACTGAGTACTACTATAACTTCTTTTATTAAAAGAAAAGGATGGTCAATTTTCATCTAGCAAAATAAATAAGAGGAGACAATAAATTCTTATTAAGATATAATATATAAAACCTACACATTTTCATTGGTTTAATTACCAATGAAATACTATTTATTAACATGAACATATTTGTTAATATTAACTAACAGTAACATGCAAATAAGGACTTACATTTCAATTACAGGGAGAGATTTGATACAAATGAGGGGTGAATTCAGAGTGAGTCTTGCAAAGAATGATACATATTCAGAATATGAATTTATTATGTACGTAATTTAAATTTATTTGTACTCATTTTCTTTATAATAATTGAAAAATAAATAATGGTTAATTAATACACACATAACAGTGATAATTTTCACTTACAAAAATTTAAGTAGAATTTTCAAATTATCAATGATTCAATTTGTTGGATATCTCATATGTGCTGTTGAAAGATTTATGTTCGTATATTCATGTTAAGGAATAATTTCTTGATTACCAGCATTTAACAAAAAAGTGTACCCTGTCTTTCAATCCACTTTTTAGAATACAGTAGTTGTAACAGCACCTTCTTTAACTTTGAAGTGATGAGATCTTTGATATTAGTTATGTCTGTGGACTTGTACTAGAACAGGACTGGCCTTATTTCTATAAATAACCTCAGTCATTATTATACTTCCAATAACAGACTGCATTTTGTTTGCTCTTTTGCTATATAAGTACATGCTGTACAGTATATTTATTTGTTTTCAACATATTTATGAGTTTTAATATTGAACACTTAAACATCTTCAAAAATCCAACAAACATCACAATTTAGAGTGGCTTGGTTTATGTTTGAAATTTTCCTCAAATTTTACTTGGCACAACTGTGTAACCATTATTTTCAGATGTCAAATGCTAAGATACGGTTTAAATATTGGGGCTACTTATTGTCTTTTAACAGCTTTTCTTCCATCTTCCTGTCATGAATAATTTACACATTCATCCACATTTTGTAAAATGCATTTCAAAAAATAAAGAATAACAAAAATGATAATTTGTTATTAAAAAAAAATAAAACACACAAATCTGCTCTATATACAGTATATAAAATCCTAAGCTAAAAATGCAACGATCTTGTGCAACGATTTTATGTCACTTTTTTGTCATGCTTTAAATCGGGCATATTTTAAAGCCTACTGTATATATATATATGTTTGGTATCATTCTTTTCAGAATTTATCAAACTTTAATATGATTTTTATTCTGTTTTTAAATTATAAACTAAAAAATATCAAGAACTCACATCCAGCGAGATGAGACTTTGTGCCAAGAGATTTAACTACACACGGGGCCGGAAATAAAAGACAAAGAGTGGGACAGCTGCTGTACAGGCTTTTAAATGTTCCAAGCACCGCGCGATATGCAGATCACACGGCACGGTAGCACCAGCAAGCCAGCAGTTGACCAAGCAAAGAAGAAGTAAAAAAAAAAAAAAACGGTATTTGTTTCCCATTGTATCACCGTTTAAGAAGAGGTTTCAGAGGCACAACCACGTCTTCTTGGGGTGCGTTCAGCCCCCCTCTTCACAACGCGAGCGGCCGAGATGCGAAGTGGCTGGTGCATAGCGCAGGCCTTTATGGCAAGCAAAGTGAGTAGGGGGCAAACTCCCTAGCATTAGAACTAAAAGTTTTTGTTGTGGGTTTGGGACATGTACTGTGACAAGTAATACTGGGGCGCTTAGGGTGTACCCATTAAATATGGATTCTAAGCAAATAAGAATAGTATGTACTGTATGTGAATACTATTAAGAAAACTTTTGCAGGAAGCATTTGTTGACATAATTTTTCACAGACTAATATAAATAAAAGTACTTACATGTCTGGAGAAGTAGTAAAAACTAAGCATCATAACCACAATCATAACGGTCATGGAAATTTTGGTGGGCACAATGGTGGACCTGTAAAGGTGAAAATAGGTAAGCAGTTTGGTAAAGATGCAGCTTCTTGATTAATACAATATAATATAAATTTTTTTGTGATAATTTAAATGTTTACTGCTATGGTGTAAGGTTTATGAAGTCCGTTAACAATGTTATCTGAAAAATGCCCTTACTACTATTTAAAAGCAGAGATTATAAAATGGTCAGTGAATATACTGTAGTGGCACCTTAATCTGTGAATATATTGTAGTGTCAAGCAGACACGGCACCTATCCTATGCACTGAGTTGAACCAGTTATGTGAAGTAGATGGTGCAGCAGGTCGGCAAAGACCAGCTTTCTGTGAGTGACAGTGCACTTGTCTCTTCCACTGCTTCTGGGCAACTATTTTTAGGGGTTGGGAATCTCACAGGTAATTTAAGTGGGAGAATTGCAACTGCTAAATGAGGTTTAATCGTCCAGTGACAGGAAGGAGTGATGAAAGCCTGCATGTTCAGTAGTCACCTGGAGGATGGAAGTAGCTATCACAGCCAAAATGTTGGAGGGCAAATCAAGAAAAATCTTCTCACCTGGAGAGATGCAGGAGAGCATGCATATTGAAGAGAGGTCAAATGAGGTGTGAAAAGTGTCAGCAGCAATGTCTGCTGGACAGCAGATCACAAAGGGTTGGTCATTTATCTTTAGTTGTGTGAAAGATGGCTAGCAAGATAATCACTTTGGGGGACAAGACAAGGTGAGCTATTACTTGCCCCAATGTCTGGTGTGTATCTGTTGTTTTGGGGGGTGTTCCTGGGACACACAGAGGTAATCCACGCACACATGACGAGAACATGCAAACTCCATGCTGGGAGCACCTGGGACACAAATCCCAGTCTACCTGTTATGAGGCAGCAGTCCAACCACTACACCTCAATGCCACATGCCAAATGAAATGTGTAGAGAGGGAGCCAACAGAAGACCAATTAAGTGAGGGCCTCAAACTTCAACCAATTTCACTATAACCAGCTGCTTAATGAGGTGCCATTTCTTGTCATTAATTAAATTTTGTGGCTTTGTTGCTGCTCTTGTGGTGCATTTGTAAACATTTCCAAAATTGCTGATTTTCTCTTTCTAATAGCCCTGTTAAAATGTTTTGGGGACCTGAGCAGACTGACATTCTGAGACCTTCATCTTTCTTTAATTTCAGATATTGTACTTTGGACACCAGTGTTTTTGGCTCATTTTGTATCTCATTATTGTTTGGCTGTTAATTAAGGAAAAAGAAACGATTGATGGGTCTGAATTTTCAAGAGCAAATCAATTAAAATTAGTTGAAAAGAAGTTAGCACCAAAAACAGGTCACTCAATCTGAAAAGGGTTTGAATGAAAATCTGCAGCCACGGTGGTCCTCCAGGACTAGAGTTGGCAACCTCTATTTTACAGGGTGAACCATGAATACAGAGGATGCTAACTACAACATAAAATGAATTATGAATAACTGAATATTATGACAGAACATCTCAAACAATTTGTATGATTTTAAATCAATTCAACTGTATATTTGTATGTATGATTTGTGCCATAGTCTTCAATCTTATAATGAATACTCTATACACTGCTCAATGCAATACTGCAATACTGGTGAATGTGCAGCACTCAGAAAATACATAGGGAAGGGGATGTACTGTAAGCTTTGAAAGAATACACTTAAACAAACAACATTTTTACTTCTTCTGCAATCTGCAGTTTAAACAATTGTATGGCAATGATAGTCTTGCAGGGTTTTTCCAGTATACTTTATGAAGCAGGCTGTATTAAAAAAAGTATTTAGTTGAGAATGCAGTTATTCAAATACACTTTAAAAATATCTTGAAAATCTCTCTGCCACAAAATGAACTACTATAAATGCAGTAAAACAATATTTCATAAAATAGAAAAATTAGGTACAACAGCAGCAGCATATTTCTTCCACTAAACACAAATGTAATATTTCATTTTTCTTCATTGAAGACAATAGCTATGTGTATTTTACATTATTCAATAATTCTATTATAAGTATATTGTACATTTATGAAATTTAAGAAACCAAAATCTCAGACTGCTACACTATTTCATAAATCAATATGAATGAATCAATACAGTGACAACAGACTTTAAATAGAGAAGAAGAGGACAACTAAGTTTCTCTTCAGTCATGAATTTCTCTGCGTTGTAGAAAAAGACTATGTTGATTATACAATTCAATATATATAGTACCTGCAAAAGAAATAATTTTTAGACAAAACAAGCCTACCAGTGTCAAATAAATTAACACATGGACACAGTGAACACATAGGAGTACCTGGACACTATGACGGCCAGATGAATGTTGTGGATGTGCTCATGTGTACATTAGGGAATTAGAACAATCTAAACAAGAACCGGCCATTCAGCCCAAGAAAGCTTGCTATTCCTACCCACATATTTCTTCCAAAACAACATCAAGTCTAGTTTTGAAAGTCCCTAAAGTCTTACTGTTTAACCACACTACTTGGCAGCTTATTCCAAGTGTATATGGTTCTCTCATTAGGAAAGAAAAACTTCCTAATGTTAGTGTGAAATTTATCCTTAACATGTTTCCAACTGTTTCTTTGTGTTCTTGATGAATTCATTTTAAAATAACAGACTCAACTCACTGTACTAATTCCCTTCATAATTTTAAACACTGCAATCATGTCTCCTCTTAACCATCCTTTGCTTAAACTGAAAAGGCTCAGCTCTTTTATTTTTTTATTTTATTTTTTTTATTATTAATTTTATTACAATCCATACATAGCAATCAAGTTTTTACAAAAAAAGAATTATGTTAAGAACAGATCGATCCCCACCCTGAGAGAGAGAGCAAGCCAAACGTGTAAAATTTAAGGCTTGTAAACATACCTAAATTAATAAATTCTCTGTGCTTTATAAACTTAGTTTAAATTATTACTGATTTGATCCTGCCATGTTTTGAAAAAGTCTGTACAGATCCTCTAACTGAGTATTTGATTTTTTCCAATTTCAAATAATATAACACATCAGTTTCCCACTGACTTAAAAGAGGAGAGTTTGGGTTCTTCCAGTTTATCAGAATAAGTCTGCTGCCAACAGTGTAGTGAATGCAATCACAATTTGTTTGTCTTTCTCCACTTTAAGCCCTCTGGAAGAACCCCAAACACAGCTGTTAATGGGTTAGGAGGGATTGTGAGTCCAAGGCTGTCTGAGAGGTAATTAAAATTTTTGTCCAGAATAATGTTAATTTGGTGCAGGCCCAGAACATGTGACCCAGTGAGGCTGGGGCTTGGTTGCAACGTTCGCAGGTTGGATCATGCCCTGGAAACATTTTGGAGAGTTTTAGTCGAGACAGATGTGCTCGATATATAATTTTGAGTTGTATAATTGTATGCTTTGTGCATATGGAGCTCGAGTGAATTCTCTGCATTGCTACTTTCCACTCCTTTTCTGATATATTAATTGAGAGATCATTTTCCCAGTGTCCTCTTGGATCTTTGAAAGGAAGGGATTGTAAAATGATTTTATATATTGTAGAGATGGAGTCTAATTCCTTGAAATTGAGCAATATTTTTCCAGCGTGGATGAGGGTGCAAGATGAGGAAAATCTGGAAGGTTCTGTTTAACAAAGTTCCTGATTTGAAGATAGTGAAAGAAATTGTAGCTGGAATGTTAAATTTGGAATGTAATTGTTCATAGGATGCAAAGACGTTGTCTATATAAAGATCTCTAAGCAAGTTAATTCCAAATTTTTCCAGATATTAAAACTGCATATGTTTGTGAAGGTTGAAAGAGGTGGTTCTCTTGCAGGTGCCACAGAAGAAGCTTCTCCGTCTTAAAATGCTTTCTACATTGGTTCCAGATTCTAAGTGAGTGGAGCACAATTGGGTTATTAGTGTATTGCCGATAACGTGTGTTTATTGGAGCACAGAGCAAGGAATACAAAGAAGTACTGCAGGATTTTACTTCTATTGCGGTCCATGCCTGTGTATGTTCTTCTATTTGTGTCCAGGTTCTTATCGACTGTATATTTGCCCCAGTAATAAAACTGGAAGTTAGGTAGAGCCATGCCGCCTTCTGCCTTTTGTCTTTGTAGGGTCGCTCTTTTGATGCGTGGATGTTTTGAATTCCAAATAAATGAGGTTATTGTTGAATCTAATTGCTTAAAGAATGATTTATTAATGTATATTGGGATGTTTTGAAATAAAAAAAGGAGCTTAGGAAGAATATTCATCTTAACAGTGTTAATTCTTCCAGCTAGTGTGAGATGAAGGGTTGACCATCTATGCAAGTCTTGTTTAATTTTTTCCATGCAGACATGAAATTTTGTTGATAAAGAGCTTTATGTTTACTTGTGATGTTTACCCCGAGGTATTTAAACTGTTCTGCAATGATAAAAGGTAGGGTGTCTAATCTAATATTATATGCTTGAGAATTCACTGGAAAGAGTACACTTTTATTCAGATTAATTCTGAGACCAGAGATCTTTTGAAATTCTGTGAGTGCTGCTAAGACTGCAGGCACAGAATTTTCTGGGTACCATATCATCTGCATATAATGAGATTTTCTGTTCCAGTCCTTCTCTGCTAATCCCCTTTATCTGATCAGTATTTCGACAATGTATTGCCAGTGGTTCAATGGCAATTGCAAACAGCAGCGGTGACAAGGGCATCCTTGTCTTGTGCCACGCTCTAGTTTAAAGTAGTCTGAGCAAATGTTATTGATGCAAACTGAAGCTTCTGGGTTAGTATACAGTAATTTAATCCATGCACAAATGTTCGGGCCAAACCCAAACTTCTCCAATAGTAAAAGGTATTTCCATTCAATCATGTCGAATGCTTTTTCTGCATCCAATGATAATAATATTTCTGGGGTGTTTGATTTAGTTGGTGAGTATATTACATTAAACAGGCGTCGAAGATTTGAAGATAAGTGTCGGCCCCTAATAAATCCAGTTTGGTCTTGTGATATTACGAGGGGAGCACTTTCTCCATCCTTCTAGCTATGATTTTAGAGAGTATTTTAACGTCGTTATTCAGAAGTGAAATTGGTCTGTATGATGCACATTGTAATAAGTCCTTATTTTGTTTTGGAAAGACAGTGATTAGTGCTTGGCTTAAAGGTTTGTGGAAGAGATTGGTTATCTCTGGCTTCTGTAAATGTTGCTAATAGGAGGGGAGCTAGCTGAGCGGAGAATTTCTTGTAAAACTCTGCAGGGTAGCCGTCAGGGCCTGCTGCTTTTCCACCTTGGAGTGACTTTATAGCATCTAGTAATTCTGATAATGCCAGAGGTTTATCAAGTTCCTCCACACTAAAAGCGTCAATTTGTGGTATCTGTAATGTATCCAGAAATGCATTAGATTGTATATTGTCTTCTTTAAACTCAGTAGTATATAGGGATTTATAGTAGTCTCTGAAAGTGTACATTATATTTTTGTGTTCGATGATTTTATCTCCGTTCGTGTTAGTGATTACCGAGATTGCGTTGTACATCTTGCTTGTGAATTTGTTGCTAAAAGCTTATTAGCTTTCTCCATGTTCATAATAATGATGTCTGGATTTGTAAATTAGTTGTTCAGTTTCTTTAGTTGTCAAGAGGTTTAATTCTGAATGTAGAGCCTGCCTCCTCTATGTAGAGTCTCGCTTGGTAGTCTGGCATGTTCTTCATCTATTTTAGTAATTTCGCTTTTTATCTCTGCTACTTTCTTTGCTTCGGATTTATTTCTGTGGGAAAGATATGAGATAATCTGTCCTCTTAAGAAGGCCTTAAGAGTTTCCCAGAGTATTCCTGCAGAGATCTCGGGGATGTATTTGTCTCTAGAAAGAATTTGATTTGTTTGGATATAAATTCAGTACAATTCTCGTCAGCTAATAGAAGCGGTTGAGGCCATCTGCGGGTGAGTGTATGGGGCTTAGTAATTTCAGCTCCAAGATCATAGGTGCATGGTCTGAAATAACAATAGCATCGTATTTACAAGATTTAATCTTAGGCAAGAAGTTATTATCTATAAAGAAGTAATCAATCCTTGAGTAGCAATGATGTACTGGTGAGTAGAAAGAATATGTTCTTGAATTTGGGTTTAAAAACCTCCAGGGATCTGATAAGTTGTGATCAGTTATAAACTTTGTAATTATCTTTGCGGTGTTAGTTGTCGTTCCCCCTGTGGAGGAAGTCTTATCTAAAAGTGGATTTAAAACACAATTAAAGTCCCCAGCCATTATAACTTTATGAGTGTTCAGATTGGGAATGGATGCAAATAAATTTTGTATAAATTCCTTATCATCAACATTAGGTGCATAAACATTTATCAAAATCATTTTACAGTTAGATAAGTCTCCCATGACCATTACATATCTCCCTTCAGGATCCAATACTATGAGAATTCCCACCCCTCTAGTTTTCTTTGTAAAACTAGAATGGAACATTTGGCCAGTCCAGTCTTTTTGCAGCCGGAACTGATCCTTGCTTAGTAAGTGGGTTTCCTGTAAAAATACTATTTTAGCATTTAGACCTGTTAGGTGAGAAAGTACTTTCTTTCTCTTTAATTCGTGATTCAGGCCTTTAACATTCCAGCTTACGGTTAACTGTCCCATCATGGAGACACTGATTCTGAGTTTTTGATGTCATTTTATAGTCTTAACTGGAAGTGAAATAGTTTAGGTCTTAATTTCCTATTTCCCCAAGAGTTGTTGCCATGCAGCTTATTATTACGTTGATAGTTATAATTATAAAGATTGAGATGATAGATTAGGTATAGATCAAGCCTGCTCTTTCTCTTCCCCCCTTAACCCCCCACCCTCCCTTTTGCCTCCCCAAGTGAGGCTAAAACCCACTTCACGCAGTCCCAGTCCTCTGACATACCCAGAGACAGAGCACGTCCAAAGCACAACAAGCCCCCATGCAGTGGCGCTTTAGGTTAAAAGATAGAGATATCTGTTACCAATATAGTCTTTAAAAGAGAAAAAAAAAAAAGAATTTTGCACTTAAAATATATATATAGTCTTCAGCAATTTTAGTGCATTAAGATGATACCCCCAGATAATAAACCCAGGTGATGGTGTTAAAGATGTGTCCAAAATAAGCATAACAAGTCTTAATGCAGTAATAGCAATAACAGTAAACCAAGGGTATGATATTGAACAGTCTCATTTAGGGTACACATGAATTAATTAGAAAAGAAAAAGAGAAAAAGAAAAAAAAAAAGGAGGAAAACGTAATTAAGCACAATAAAACATAAACAGCGCCCTAGTAATACTAAGTAATAATAAGAATACATGAGAATATATGCTGATAAAAACCCGTATTTTAAAACAAATAGATCAAACAATAGATTATTAATCCTAGCTTTATCATTTACCGCCATGACTCACTATTATTATGTATCAGAATAGTCCCGGGATCAGCTTTCTTAATTCATTTTCTGCTTCTTCCTTGCTAGCGAAGACATAGAAATGACCTTGCCATTCCACTTTCAGTTTTGCCAGATACAGGAGGCTGTATTTGACACTGGCTTGCCGTAGCCACTGTTTAATATTATAGAAGGCTGCTGGAGAGAAGTCAGAGAAGATACGAATGTGGTTATTTTCATATATAATATCTTCCTTCTTTCTGAGGAGTGCCATCACCTCTAGCTTAAATGATAATCATTCAAAACGAACTATAAAAGATCTTGGTCGGGTCTGACGGTGTTTGATCAGCGTGACGCTGTAAGCGCTGCTATCTCAGATTCTGCTTTAAAGTCGCCCCGATTATTTTAGAAAAAAGTTCAGCTGCGAATTTCACAGGGTTTGAACTTTCTCGATTCTCCGGCAGACCTTCAATTCTGACATTATACCTTCTACTCCCATCTTCTAAAGCAGCCAGTCTGTCTCCAAGTTTTTCTCTGAGTTTTTTACATTCGGAACTGGCATTTACTGCTCTTTCCTCGGCACTGGCAGCTAAATATTCGGCCATTTCGATCCGATTCGTGAATGTCTCCTTAAGATGCTCCAATTGATCAGCAAGCGTGCTCAGTTTAACCGAGTTTTTCTGAATGCGCTCTTCAATTTTACCCAGCACCTGTCGAAGCTCAAGTTGTACCTCTTGACGCAGCCTTTCATTTGCCTGTAGGAATTCCTGTCGCAGCCTTTCATTTGCCTGTTAGAATTCATGTCGCAGCCATTCATTGGCCTGTTTCATCTCCTGTTTCAATTCCTGTTTCAGTCTCTCAAGTGCCTTTGCCGATGCTTTCTCATTAGCCTTCTCGCTTTTCTTTATATCTTGCGTGAGCTCAGCAAGCTACACTTTCAGTTCAGGTAGTTCAATTGTGCCTTCTTGTATCGTAGATGAAGCAGCAGACTTTGCTGAGGCCGGTGTCCCCGCTGCTCCAGGCTCGTGTAATTGCGTCAGTCAGCTCTTTTAATCTTTCCTTATAACACATAACCTGAAGCCCTGGAATCAGCCTACCTGTAGTTGCTCTTCTCTGGACTTTTTACAGCATTGTTATGTCCTTTTTTGTAACCAGAATACTAAAACTGCACACAGTGTTCCAGATGAGGCCTCACCAGTGTGCTATAAAGTTTGAGCATTACTTGGACTTGTACTTCACACATCAGGGCGCTAAATAACCTAACATTCTGTTAGTCTTCTTAATGGCTAACAGAAGATGATAACGTTGAGCCCAATATGACTCCTAAATCCTTCTCAACAAGTTGTACTTTCAATTTTTAGACCTCTCATTGTGTACTCAAACCTAGCATTTTTACTTTCTATGTGTAATACTTTACATTTACCTATATTAAATTTCATCTGCCACAAATCTACCCAAGCATGCATGCTGTGCAAGTCCCTCTGTAATGATTAAGCAGATTCTAGATTATCTGCCAGTACACCTAGCTTGGTATCATTTACAGTCTTAACCAGCTTGTTACTTATATTCCTATCCAAATAATTTATATTTATTAAAAATAGCAGCAGCCCTGGTACTGCCCCCTGTGGTACACCACTCTTAAAGTCAGACAATTCTGATAAGGTTCCTCGCACCTTCACCCTCTGTTTCCTGTGTCTGAGCCAATTTTGCATTCATAATAATGCCCAACCTTTCATGTGGCACCTTATCAAATGATTTCTGAAAGTCACGATAAATAATATAATATTCTACATTGATCATATTCTTTTGTTGCTTCCTCATAGAATTCCAGTATGTTGGTAAAATGTGACCTCCCTCTTCTGAACCCAAGCTGAATGTCCAGTAAAACTCCTGTTCTTGCTATTTGTTGCTCAGTCTTATCCTTAACAATTTCTTCCTTTAATTATCCTGTGATGCATGTTAAGCTTACTGGCCTATAGTTACTTAGATCTGCTCAATCACCCTTTTTATATAACAGGATAATGAATGCCACTTTTCAGTCCTTCAGAATTTCCCCATTGCGCAGTGACTTCCTAAAAAAAGCATCAAGGGTTTATATAAGAACTTGATGATAAATATTATTATACCAATATTATTGTTTGATTTCAGCCTACTTAATCTGAGCAGTACTTCTCCCTGAACAATTTCCAAATCCTTCAGTGCTTCCTTAGTAGTTTCTGATGGGAGATTAACCACTTCCTCACATGTGAAGATCTATTCCTGATGCACTTCACCTCCTCCTCGACTATTCTTTTACTACTAAAATGCTGAAAATCCATTTGGGTCCTCTTATCTGCTATATTCCTCTCTAACTGCCTTTTAGCCTCCCTAATATCTTTCTTAATAGTTGCCATCATGTTCTCATATGTCCTACGATTCGCAATTGAATTATTAGTCTTATACTCCTTATACAGCTATTGTTTGCTTTGCAACTTCTTTTTCAACTCCTAAACCACTGCGGAATTTTATTGTATTTCATACTAATTTCCTACTAATTCCAAATTTAGGTATTTACCGTTACTGCATTATACATAAAACTTTTTTTAAAACTGTTCCACTGATCCTAGAGTGTCACCGCACTTAAAAGCTTATCCCAGTCTATACTCCTTATACTTGGCTGCATCTGCTCAAAATTTCCCCCCACCAAAGTTCTACTTAACAGTTTTAGTCTTACACACATTCACACTTTTCTAAAACACTGAGAATTGTATTATGGTCACTTGGCCCTAGTGGTTCAATCTCCTCTACACCCCCAATTCTATCCTGATTATTATAAAATACCAAATCCAGACAGACTTCATGCAGCATTGGTGCTTTAACGTACTGTGTTAAAAAACAGTCACCAATTACTTCCAAAAACACCTGGGGCCTCATGTATAAATGGTGCGTACGCACAGAAATGTTGCATATGAACATTTCCATGTTCAAATCGCGATGTATAAATCCTAAACTTGGCGTAAAGCCACGCACATTTTCACGGTAGCTCATACCCTTTCGTACGCAAGTTCTCCGCTCGGTTTTACAGACTGGCGTCACCCAGCGTCAAAGCAATGCTACTGTTCCTGTGTGGTTTATCTTTCTTTTTCAGATCCACATCCCTGACGCGGCTTTATAAATACACTGAAATGAACCGCATATTGTTTATTAGTTTAATGCATCTGATTGTAATTAACCTGTAACAACACAATGATCCACAGAATGGTTAAACTATTCTAAATACCATAGCTGCTTTAGCGTTGTTACTTTCACTGTACCTTCTTCTTCTTCTTTCAGCTGCTCCCATTAGGGGTTGCCACAGCAGATCATCTTTTTCCATATTACTCTCACTGCACCACTCGGAGCAGCTGATCGGAAAGAGAATTATCACATACAGCATTAAGCACACGCTGCCTCAGCCATGCTTCGTTTTTGAACTGCTTCTAACACGGCAAACACTTCAAAACCTTTCCTGTACGGACCTCGCGGTTCAGAAACAGTTTCATCCCAAGGGCTCTAAACGCACTCTATCACTCCATCAACTGCTCCTTGTAGAACTGTTTGTACTTAAAAGTACAATTACCTCACTGTAAACTTGTGATGGACAACAATGATGGACGGATTAAAAGGAAGAAGTCTACGTGACCATCATCATCATCAAGCCTTTCCGTGAGAATCCTAAATCCAAAGAGGACTGTTTCATTTATGTTAGGTAGAATGCCCAGAGGGGACTGGGCGGTATCATGGTCTGGAATCCCTACAGATTTTATTTTTTCTCCAGCCGTCTGGAGTTTTTGTTTTTCTGTCCCCCCTGGCCATTGAACCTTACTCTTATTCGATGTTAATGTTGATTTATTTTTTATAATTATGTCTTTCATTTATCTATTCTTTAATATGTAAAGCACTTTGAGCTACTGTTTGTATGAAAATGTGCTATATAAATAAATGTTGTTGTTGTTGTTGTTGTTGTGATACAGTTATAATATTGCACAACCTGAGCCACTTTATAAAGCGCGCATTTACAAATGATGACGATATCATTTTTAAGATGAAATGCAGCAAAATATGTTTATTATATTATACAGATAAAACTTTATTTAAATAATCTATATTGTTAATAATTAAAGGACACGGTGTCGCTACGCTATCAAGGATCTGGCACTCAGTTCACGGATTGTTCCTGCCTTACACTGTTTGCTTCACTGGGACTGGAGTGAAGGATAGAATAATTAAACATGTACTACGAAGATATTTCAATGTTCCTTAAAAGTTTTGAAGAATCGGCATTATAAGCTTACAGATGGCTTAACGTCTATTACAGAGCTGATTGTGTGGCGATTGGGTATTTGGAGAAAGAAAAGGAAGGACAGGAATTGGAGGTTAGTACATTTGAAAGTGACAGTACCGCTGCAATAAATTATTTCATCGAAAATCGCGCACAATCACTGCACCACCGTGTTCCCATGTTTAATAATAGGCTTTAACTCCTATCATCATGAAAATGATATCACGTATACATCTCAGTATTTTAGTTATTCAGAGAGCAGTAATATCATGAATGTAATGGATTCTGTGTCCTGTCGGAGGAAGAGAAAGCTGGTTTAAGAAGCACGTAGTGATTCACGCACATAGAAGATCAAATCCAAAACAAAACATTTAACATACTACTTTAGTTACAATGGGATTTGAGAAACTAGTAAACTAAACGATTTTAAGATTACATTTATGATGTTCTACTTTAATGACAAAATAAACTACGTGATTAAAGTGGAAATTTCGAGATTAAATTTGACATTTCGTGCTTTTTCCCCACTGCGTGCTTTTTTTTTTCTCTGTACCCTAATAAGCTTTCATATGACATTCAGACGGTGGGCTACGACTCGCCTTTTCACGGCGACTTTGATATGCAACTTCTTTTTTATTTCGGGCACTGTGCGACTTTGTGAACTTGAGCTTTCGAGTTTCTCCGACACGCTATGTCATTCGATCAGCTTCCTTTTCTTGTTTATACCACTTTTTAAACCAACAAATAGTAAGTTTTTCCTTGCCTCCACTTGGTATTCACTGAAATTGTTCTATTTTTTCCTTGTGGTTTTGCCATTGTCTTTTCACAGAAGGCTGAGCTTAAGGACGATTTATATTGATTTACATATTCAAAGAGGCGTAATTCTGGGAGGAGTTGGGGCGGGACAGCAGGCACATGCATGTGCGTTACTTTTCAAGCTGATCGGGATTTATGTAGCAGAAGAATGTGGAAGTTTGCGTACGCACAGATTCCTCCATCTGGATTGTTCCGTGCGTATGCACTTTCCCACTTTTGTGCTTATGCCATGTTATAGTGTGAGTTCTACGCACAGCATTATACATAAGGCCCTGCTCTTGTGTTACGCTATTTGCAAGATTATCCTAGTTAATATTCTGGTAGTTAAAGTCTCCCATGACTATAACATGCCCTTGTAAACTTGCCTTAAAATATTACCAAAAAGATGTGCATTGAAATTATTGTAACTCACTCCTAAAATAAGACCTCTTTCCCTAATGCTTTCCAGAAGAAGTCACATCTCCTCAGTAAGAATGGGCTCATCATCCAAAAGGAAAGGATTCTGTCTGACATAAACAGCAAGCACACCTCCTTTTCTTTTCTGTCTATCCTTCCTAAAATGTGTATCCCTCTATGTTATACTCATCCCCATCTTTATTATTTAACCAGGTTTCCGTTATTGCTGTAATATCATAGTTATACTCTTTTACATACAACTCAAATTTAATTGTTTTAATTGTTGACACTATTTTTTAATGTGTTACTCATTTTACTTTTGCATGTGTAACAAAAACGCATAAGTTGCAATACTGGAGAGTGAAATATTGAGACCATGAGACAGTATTACACTTACCTGTAAATGGACTACTAAAAAGAAGATATTACATCAGGGTAAAACAGCCAAAAGCAGACACTCACAAGGCTAATCAAGCTCGCATGTTGCAATGAGAACTTTGGTAACTGATTCCAAAGGGATTGATCAACTGCAAATGACTGATTAATTTGAATTCTGCAAATGATGATTTTCAATTTTATTCCTCTTATAGTTGGCCATTATGTCAGAATTAACTGTAACATATCAAGTCTAAGTATCCAAAAAATCCAAATAATTCTTTTTCTCATGAAAATCCACAGTGGTTAGGCAGGGAGTAACATTCAAAATGTACATTGCCAGTTGGCTAGCAAAAATGCCCCAATCAAAATGCCTTAAGAAAAAAAATTATACTGTCGATTGTCATTTTAATTATTAATTGACCAAAAAGTACATCTTTATAATGCCATTATTCTGAAATGCTCATCTAGCCTGTCTGATGTGCAATAAAACAAGTCACTATCAGTACACTGTAAGTCGCCACTATCCTCAGAAGCAAGTGACTTTCAAATATAGGGGGTCCTTGGGTTACAACGTCTCAACATACAACATTTCAAGTTTACAATGCTCACTCTCATAAAAACTTAAAAAAATTGAGAAGTGAGAAGGAATAAAGGTAAGGTTTTTTTACACTCATTTTTTCTGTTACTATAGTACAGTATACAGTACAGTATATTTACAGTATGTCCTTTGCCTTTTTCTGTGGCTTAGTTATGTTTTTATGTTCTAGATAATAATTTTGTAAATGTGTTAGGATAGGTAAGTGACTGAAGCTAGGGTCTGTTTTGACTTACACCAAAATTCGGGTTACATCACTGTTGTAGGAACGGAACTGTGTGGTAACCCGAGGACCCCCTGTAATCTTATTCACCACAGTATGAGGCCCAGCTCAGCAAAGCCTTGAAAGCAAACAACAATCATAATATGACAACAAAAATGAGCCACAAGTGCTAAGCATAATAAAACTTCACTGATGTAGCAGTATGAAAAAGTGAACTACAGTCAGTATATCAGAGCTTGCTACTGCTAAACTGATGAATAATATTATTGAGTCTGCAAAATAAGTACTTCTGTCAGCTGTTACTGCTGCATCCTGTGTTGTGTTGTCAGAGAACATTCAAAAATGGATTATATCTGGAATCAGTCAGGCTGACCATATAGCCCTAGCCACTAATGAATTAACAGGCAACATTGGTGTGATACAATTTTGTGTTTACATCTGATATGTTAATGGAACAGACATTCCAGATTTCTATTGTTCATGATTCTCAGAGATGGGTACAAAGCAATTTCAATTTATTTATTCTTTAATGTCACTGACAGTCTACCAAGAGCTGGCTGATCCATTAAATTCATACTACTTGCCATCTAAACAATGTTGAAGACACTTTGAACATCAGAAGAACTAAACAGATATTCTATTCTAGTGAACATTAAGGTGTATAGTTTAA
Source organism: Polypterus senegalus (assembly GCF_016835505.1). Lineage (NCBI taxonomy): Eukaryota > Metazoa > Chordata > Cladistia > Polypteriformes > Polypteridae > Polypterus > Polypterus senegalus. The sequence continues at coordinate 263,086,623 of NC_053156.1, forward strand.
AAGTTTATTTAATAAAAACCTGTATGGCATGTCAGGTATGAAGTAGCCTCTACTCTCAAAAACTGAACATAGATGTACTGCACAAGTTTTTGCTAGAGATCATCTGTTTAGACGTTGTCATTGTTGTAGTCCTTCAGCCACACTACCCCAATTTATGTTAGGCACATGCAAAATTTGAACAAAACCTACTAAGAGCCTGCTGTGAATTGTGGTGATGGATGTGTTATATTTTGGAGTACCTTAATGCCACTGAGTCAACTATGAATTGATTGTTTACTAAAAACTGACTGAGCAGAATGTGAGGTCTTTAAAAAAGAACTAACTAAACAAAAATGATCTAAAACACTCCACAGCTAGAACGTCAGTGCCCAGATCTAATTTCTGATGAATTGCTTTGAAGGGCCTTGAAGTTAGCATATCAATATAAGTAACAGCTGTCAGTTACAAGACTGCAATAAGAAACACAGGAAGTCATCACTGCCAAAGAGCTGCATTGGAAGCCTGATGGGCTCTTAATTTTTCTGTTGCAGATGGACATGAAGATATAATGTCCATTACAATATATATAAAAAACAGTTTTCAGTGACTTTGTTTCTTTTGCACAGCACTTTTTAGTAATGTAGAATTTACTTTAAATAATCCTGCCAAAGGTTAAGGCAAAACAGAAAATATATTTATTTTCTTGCACTTGGCTAATAGCAAAAAAAAAATGAATAAGCAATGTGAAAAATGTACTTTTGCCCATGAAGAATTAAATACAAGAAACAGGTAATGTTTGCCTGAATGCTTTTTGATGTAATGCCTTGGTTTCCACATTTTTGAGCAACTGGACAATGCTGAAAAATTACTGAAAGAGCATGATGAGCCGTGGAGAATGCATGACTATATTAAACTGTACCTGTCATTGCTTCTAATGCCATTGCTAATTTGTTGATATGCCACATGGAAATTCTGGTTTAATGAACTGTTTCACTTCTAAAAGCTATGCTTGCATTGTAGATAAATATTTAGAATGTTGGATCATGAGTACATCTGGGCATTTCTTTTCATGTTCATCATAATTCTGCTTATTGTACTTGACAGTAAATAACACCACTGACACATGGAGAATTATAACTTGTGAGAGATAATCAGCCCGGACACAACCAGACAGACACCGGCAGTTCATAAAACACACACACACACAGTGCTTCCAGCATCAAAACACCCTTCCGCGGGCCTTTCAACATCCCTGGGCCGCCTCTCTTTCGTCTGCTGGAGCTTCGTCCTACTCCAGCACCCGACTCCAGCTCCACGACTATAGGAAGGCGGCCCCTTTTACATTCACCCGGATGTGCTCCAGGTGCTTATTGATGACCTTCCGGCAGCACTTCCTGGTGTATTGGAAGTGCTGCACGAGCACCTGGAAGCACTCCGGGAATCCCTGGAAAGTTCTTCCTCCACCTGCCCAGGTGTGGCGGAAGTGCAGATTTCCCGGGCTCCACAATGCTCGGGGTACCCCCTGGTGGCGGCCACGGGCCCCAATGGGTTTGAGCCTCCTGGCTCTGTCCCCGTGGTCCCCTCATTATCCAGGGTGTTTGCCCCCGTATGGCCCGGGGGACGTATAAACTACCTCCCAGTCTTTCCAGGCGTACCGGCTGAGTCTGGCCCCCAGCCTCCTGCCACACTTGGTAAATTCAATTTGCATCAAGCATTCTCTAGTCCTTGTTAATCAATATCTTACATTGTTATTATGGAGTTAAAGTTAATTGTAAAAGAACATGTTTTAAATAATTTAAAAAAATCACCAAGTCAGCCAAATACAAATATGTTAGTTGAATTACAGTAAAACAACAAGTTCTAACTGAGATGTTAGCTTTCGGTTATTTCCATTAAGATCTGCATAAATGTTCATTATCAATTAGAACTACAAACATTCCCTAACAGTTAGAATTCAGTGAGTTGTGTACTTACGCAAATAGCTTAAAGCGAGTTTGATCATACTGGTCAAAGTTCTCACTCCAGCTGTATATGCTGACAACCCCTGTGGCACCAGTAATGAGAAGCATGAGTGTTATCTTCACCATGTGGCTAACCTGTACAAGCATCGTTGTAGCCATGAGTGCAAGGACAGCAATATAGATGTAATATTTTGGGTTTTCAATGCAGCCTTCTACAATTTCCTTAGTGGATGTTGAGTTCTTGTTTGCATATGAGTGGAGTGGTTGAGGGCAGCTCAGCTATAAATAAGGAGAAAAAAATGTGTAAAGATATCAATCATCATTTTTAGGAAGAAAAACACACAATATATTAAAATGTTTTATAGCCTCAATAGATATAAAATGATTTAAAAAATATTTTATGCAGTGTTTTCATAAATTATTTACCCCTAGGATTCAATTTAAAAAGGAATTTGTTTACATGATGCATGTTTAAATATAATTTTATTTATCCTATTATTTTATCCCAGTTTACTTAATTGGAGCTTTCTACAAATAGATATTGTATTTGCACTATATAAATATTATCTGCAATGAAATTCAGACTTAGAAAATCAGAATTTATAAAAATATGCAACTATGATAAAGTATACTGTACATAATAAAAATGAAACATAAGATTAATAGCCTTTTTGTAATCATATAAATCGAAAACATTATTACCTAGCATTGAATGTTTCTTACATTAAAATGAAGGACTCTTTCAAGTGTCTTAACAGATTGATATTTTAATATCAGCTTTACAAACAAAGATGGTATTTATTACATAGCTTCCATGTTTGCAATATTTTTTTCTTCCTTTACAATAGCTTGGAATCAACTAGGAAAAACTGGAGTTCATTTCATTCGTAATTCTCAAACATGCTTAATCAAATTCAGGGTTACAGGGTACAATGCAGAAAACATCGAAAAACAATACATTAAACATCAACAAAATATCCATCCAACCATCCATTCCGCTGAATCCAAACACAGGGTCACAGGGGTCTGCTGGAGCCAATCCGAGCCAACACAGGGCACAAGGCAGGGACCAATCCTGGGCAGGGTGCCAACCCACCACAGGACACACACAAACACCAAGCACACACTAGGGCCAATTTAGAATCGCCAATCCACCTAACCTGCATGTCTTTGGATTGTGGGGGGAAACCCACGCAGACACGGGGAGAACATGCAAACTCCACGCAGGGAGGACCCAGGAAGTGAACCCGGGTCTCCTAACTGCAAGGCAGCAGCGCTACCACTGCGCCACCGTGCCGCCCTCAACAAAATATCTTGATCAGGAAATAGAAATGTTAAGGCCATGTCATGTTAGATGACTTATGTAGTGATTTTCAGCTGTAGCTTTCATTTACTGTACATAATCTTAGCTAGTAGGAGGCAGTCGGAGGACTCCTACAGTGAAGGCCACTTGCCTAATGTAACATACCCAGTGACTCACTTCATCTAGTCCACAACTCGCCCCAACAAAATCAAGGAGCTGAATGGGCAAGCTGAGTGTGCATGACACCAGACAACCAATGAATGCTCATCTGCAAGTATAATGCATATAATAAGGTAACAAAAAATAAGTAATTTGGGTGTTTTGGATTTCTCAAACAGACAAAAGACCCATCTGTTAAGTATCTTATGTTGTATGTGCCATGACAGAATGGAAAAAGAAAAAAGGGCAGAGATTGTGGCTGAACTCAATGCCCCTTTTAACCCTTTGTGCAGCACCCTCTCTGTCATGTGGCATGCTATTGGCTGGCAGAAAAAGGGATGAGTATGACTGTGCTAGAAAGTCAGAATGAAAGCTGCAAAATTTGACATGCCTAATGATTTTCAGTTGTTTAAAGATCAGCAACTGCAGTAAGCAAATCAGATAAATTCTACAAACAAAAGTCATACAACATCAGCTTTAGTAAACAATTAACTACTAACTCAGCCAGTTAACAGTCATTAATTAACCAAACCCACACATCTTTGGTAATGTGGGAGGAAAACATCACACCCTGGAGTAAAATCTACACAGTTCTAACTTGGAAGTGCCACATGAAAAAAAGAGTGTGAGTTTCAAACCAAGGATCCTGAACCTGTGAGGCAATATCACTAATCACTGACCTACTGTTACACTTAAAGCAAAAAAACATTTAAGGAAGGGAGAAAAACTGGCATAAAGATTAAAAATACTGCCCAATGGATATAGCATCTTGGATTTAAATTTTAGAGTTTGTAATTTTTTCCCATCGTCTGTGTGGGTTTTCTTTCAGGTATTCGAGTTTTGTCAAACATTCCCAAAAATGTACAAGTTAGCTTAACTGTAAGTTCTAAATTGGCCCCTGCGTGATTGAGTGGGCCCTACAATAGACAATCACCCTGTCCATAGCTATTTCCTGCTTTCCGTCCAGTGCTGCTGGGACAGATTCTAGCCCCCTGCAATCCTGAAAAGGATTAAGCAAGTTTGAGAATTTTATATTACGTTGTATGTTACTTTGAAATAACAATACAAAAGACAGCAAAATTAATGTTTGCCCTCTTTATATTTAAATATGAAGGTGCTAGATGTGTGCTTATGTAATACCGAAGTTCAAATAGTTATTTATTTATTTTTTTGAGAAGGTCAACAAGTTGAGCTCAAAGATGCTTTCCGATTATAACTGTAAATGTCTGCACTTGGGATGGTCAGATCATTAAAAGCTTGGCGGTGTGAGGCTGACAATTGATGCTTAGCTTTTGAAACATAGCCAGTAACTGACATGTAAATGGTGATAATGAGGTCCATGGAGGGATGATTACACACCTGATCCTGCATCATCAACCTGCATAGGAGGTGAACACTGGCAACCTCAAGTGTTTCCATCACAGAAACTATCTGCTGTTTCATAACATCATTCCTCCTTTGTCATAACACAGTAGCAACTAATGTATATGCACATTTGTTTAAGACTAAAATAAACAAATGCTTGGCACCAGATACTGGTAGAATTTCTCAGGCTACCCAAGAACCTAAACTGTATTAAGCAGTATAAAAATTGATGGATGAAAGAAATGTATAAGGGAAAGGTAAAATGTTAAAACTGGGACATAGCTTAAACGTAAAATGTATACATCAATATATTTATTTTAGTAATTCACTGGAAGACACTACTATATATCAAAAAGCAGACAGAGAGATTTAAAATAAAATAAGTTATGATTAAGACAGGAAAAAGCAGACAGCTTCTCACCATATCAACAATATCAGCCATGGTGAGAATAAAGATTGCTGACATTGCCCATGTATTTCTGGCCCATCGTGTTCGGTCAATCCAAGTTGAGAAAGAGACCAGCTTCTTAGGAAAAACCTTAAAAAGATATACAAATACTATACTGATCAGAAAATAAAATTATTATTGTTAATCATATAGTTACTAAATTAATTTCATATTACTTAAAAATAATTTAAACACTATTGTGTCTCTTGTGTAAGCTGAAAAAATTTAATTTGCACAGTTGATACAATAGAACTAATATGGTCAGTCAACTAAAATCACATAAAAGTCTGAAATAAACAAATATTAATGTGTTGTCACGTATTAGGCAAAAGATGGTCAGATACCATTCCAGCCTTCTAAATGTTTTGCTATTATAAACCTAATAAAGTTTGCACTACTTTAACTATAAGATACCTGCACACATTACGTCCAAACTATTACTGAATTCTCCAGTCTACTCCATTCTTGGAAATTATCCTTATTCCATATGTTTTAAATCTACTTTTGGTATAGGCTTCAGTTATAAAGGGCTAGAATGATATCAGTTACATATTCAAAGTACCCACCATGTCAAGCATTTCATGATCTCCTGCAGTCAGTAAATTATTTCCCCACAGTTGCAATTTACTGTATTACTGTTTATACGTTTGGCTGTCTTTTCTGTCTTTCCTGTAGGGGTGATCTTTTTAGCATTGTGTTTTACAAATGTAGTTTTTATATTTTCATTTTGGTTATTTTTACAATATTTTTATTTTGTGTTTAAATCAGAACATTGCTGAAATGACACCATCTATCATTTTTCAGTTTCTATTGTGGGTTTTTTTCTTTCCCAAAACATCTGCTTTCATTTATTTTTAATGTGCTGTTAAGCATTTTCAAAAACTTTAAATAACAGCACAGTAGCTGGTTGCTGCTTCCTCACTTTTAAGTGCCCACTACATTTGATTCTGTGGATTCTATGCATTTTCATTAAGATGGCTAGGTAAGTTTTAGTTTGCTGGGGTGACATGAATGATGTGATGTTTAGAACACAGTTAAATTTTATTTTGACTAATTTTTTTCCCTGTCTTTTTACTTTGTGAAAAATCCTAACTTTCTTCTTTTTGAATTGCTTAAAATGAATGTTACATGATATTAAAAAAGCAATAAAAACTGAACCACCTGATACTATTTGCTCAATTATTACCAAAAATGGTTGTATATGAACTTTCAAGAATTTATACAAAGAGAGAAAAACATAGCACGTGTTACTTAATAATACAAATTTCTTTAATCTTTCTAATTTAAATTTAGTTTAAAATCTAATTTTCCTTAATCTCTAATGAAACTGTAGAAACAATGTAATATACCCGTGGGAAAATTGCAGCCAGAGAGCAGATAGTAAGAATCAGAAGCAAAATCTCTCCAATAACAAATGTCACATAGTTTGCAATGAGTCTGTGAAGATAAAGAGAACAGACTGAAATTGAATAATAAAATACACAGATCAAAAAGCACAAAGCTGGCAGGTTTATACAAGCATCCTAATAAATATCGCACATTAAAATAGCTGTACACCTCAAAAATTGCAATTTATGCTCCTACCATCAAAAGTCTAATGCTCTTAAGTTCTGTACATCAAAATTACACATTTTCTTAACAGAAAAAAAGACATACATAGGATCTATCAACGCCTCCATGATAGCAGTGAAAAAAAGGACAACACAGGAGCAGCTGAAAGCAGCTCCACTCTGCTTCTCCTTTTCTACAGAAAAACGTGTCTCCAACTCTGGCTCAATGAATCGCATTGACAGACGGTGCGTATGTTTCCCTTTTACCCTAAAAAGATGGACATGACAGATACAATGTTAAATGTTATAGCCAATAAACATTACACGTCACACCATATACATATAACATAATTCACGAAAAAGCACATCCCATAAATAAATGAGACTGTACTGTTTCATCATAATTTACTATAAGAAAAAAATGAGAATTAACAGAATGCTCACCCTAAAAGTGCACAGCTAACATAGAAATGATACAACTTTAGCATGGATTAAAACAACAAAAAGTCTTTCATTAAATCCTGTAGTTTTACAGTAGAAAAAACAGAGTGTAAGTATTTTGTTGTATGTCACCAGTCCAGAAAACAGTAGAAGAAGCTTCCAGCAGAGTAAATGTATGAATGAGTAGGAAGTATAATATAAAATATTAACTTTGACTCCAAATCCTTTTTTCTCATAGAAAACATGCAGCAATAAGACACTCAATCAGTAGAAAGTAATTACTTTTGCTTTGTGAAGCAGTATGACAATACTAAATTTCATATGAAATAAGAACAAAGACAGAAGGATTACACTGAAAAAATGTACCAAAGAGAGAAATAAGAACATTGTGAATGTTGTCCTCAATTAGAAAAAAAAGACATATTCACCTTGATTACTTGTTGTATCTGAGCATCCTTCTCTTTCCAGTGTTTTCATTTTAAAGGCACCTGTCCTACACACATTATTTACCCACATATACAAAAGGAAGTAATTTTTTGTCTTACGCTTGTACAGTTTCTCTTTCAAGCAGTGCCTCATTGAGTAGCTTGTTTAATTCCTGTTCATTTTCCTGAGCATCAATCACTCTCTCAGCAAGATCTTTAAGACGCAGCCTTCGTCTGGGATTAGGGAATGAAGGATTCACCACCTGCAAAAACGGAACAAGTAATCTATTGTATCTTTTTGTTTTTCTTCAAGGATTTATAAAGGATATATGTATCTTACTCTAGTATCAAGCTCCTCTGCTTCCCCCTCATCAGGGGTGGTGCATGTTGTGTTGATACTTCCATTGCATTCTTTGGTGTTGATCAGTAGTGGTGAATTTCCATTTGAAGACGTGAGTGATAGCTTCTAGAACACAAAGAGAAGAATGAGATCAGGGGATACTGAAAGTGATTCACACGTACTAGTAATGTGCATTCTAGGAAAATGCACAGTCAACTGCAGAAGCAGAAATGAAAAATGTATAATCTGATTTTTTAATACTTCACAACATTCTTCAAACCAAGAAAGCAGAAAGGCTACAGTATTTTACATGTGTAAAACCAGCTATTCTCAATTAATATCTGTGGGGAAAGTGCCATATTTATTTAAAAGCTTTCAAATAATGACTATAAAATTAGCACTTTTTTACACTAACCCAATGCCTTGCATTGTGTCCCAAAAACTGCTTTTTTCATGTTGTGCTTAAGAATGTATTCATTAAAGTAGTGCTATAAATAATTATGACATGATATAGATAATGTAGACGTTCGCAAGTATCCCAACACCTTTATTTCATTTCAATGATAAAATTATATATGTATATATCTTCTCAATCAAATCAGCTTTATTGTTTATGTGAAAAACACAAGGGTAGAAGACTTGGAAAACATCTAATTTTAAGTGTAGCTGTCAAGAAAGGTACAGAGCCTCAGAATTTTATTCTACAATTACCTGTTGGTGTGTTACATATTATAAAGTAAAAAAAAAATGGAAAAGTTTTAGTCCTATAGTCTCACCAAAATAAAATTACTGGACACATCTAGATATGATTAGAGGTCGTTTATCAAGTCTTGGTTATTTAAGTCTTTTATATATCTGTGATACTTTCTGATTTTTTTGTAAGAATTTTGTAAGAATAAGAATTGTATTCTTATTAAATAATCATTCAAAGATATTTTTTCTATCTCCCTTTTTTTTAAAAAACTATCTATTACAGGGAAAAAAAATAACGTGATTATTATTGCTGAGACGGACAACAAAGAAAATAGTGTCTTGTATCATTCCATGTCATTTTCAAACCTGCTTAATCTAGAATAGTGTTGTGGGAGCTGGGGCCTGTCCTAGTTAGCACAAGGTGAAGGGGAGGAACAAACACTGGACAGAGCACCAGTTCATCAAAAGGTAAACACACACACACACCAAACACACAGCATATCTGTTGTTTCAGTCATAAAGGCATTTCTCTTGCTACTTCAATAAAAATATTTTTCAATCGCTATTGCTATAGGATTATTTAAAAAATAACCTGACTTGCATATAATTGCCTAATCATATATTTTCCTGCTTTGCCTAAATAATCATTTGACATATAACTTTAAACACAATCAAGTGATACTCACAACACCGTTGATGCCATTCTTGTTGACCTGAGTCTTTGGTACCAGGACTAGATAGGTTTCGATACCCTTTTCCTTCAGATAGTCACAGCGTTTTCCTCCTTCACCAGGTTCTACTTCAAATTCACCGTGCAAGCATTCTAAAGTACTCTGAGAAATATGCACTCGACTGTAAGAAAAGAAAGCAACAAAATAATTTAAACTCAAGGTGATTTTTAATTCAACAAAAAGGTAGATATGTAATTTACTTTCTATTTTGCTCCTTATACTCTAAATTTAATCTACATTTTATGTGCATATTATACAGGTACACATTTATACTTTTTAGAAATCTTATTACTTATAACTGTGCATTCATCCATTTATTATTGGTACTTAATCCAATTCAAGGAAATATAAAATATTAAATCCCAGTACAAGTCTGTATTTTTGAACGTTACTCAATATGAAACCATATGACATAACCAATGGATCCAAACAAAGCATGATAAAGTATTTCAATATCTTGTTCATCCAATGTCATACATGCTTATCCCAGTCCAGGTTCACAATAGGTTGTAGTCTGTCAAGGAACCAATACTGGTTGGGGTACCAATCTACTTCAGGCAAGCTCATGCACATGCTCACATCTGGCCAAATTAAATACATCTCTTTTGCTCTGTAAAGAAACCTAATTAACATCAAAAGCAGTCCTATGTAACTTTAAAAAAAACTGTTTTCTTTCACACAACTGCAGTACTCCTCAATAGTCTTAGGTTGGTTTCATTGTGTTAGATTGTATTGTGGGGTAGTTTGGTAAGTTTCAGATAGAAACACAGCAAGACAATTTAACTAGAGTATGCTTCCTATAATAAAGTGCTCACATGGGCAGTGCCTAAAACTGAGTACAGTACTTTAGTATTTCTCATAAAATCTGAGTAATAGTGTTCTGATCTTTGTATGATTTTTTCTGTCATTTCTTCACTTCTGATATTTCAGAACGTTTCTGTTTTAGTTATTATAAACATAATTTTTTAACAAGGTTTCAATGAGCAGTTTATTCATTATATTGCACTTTTTCTTTCTCTGTGACACATACCTGCAATTTATGTTTAACTGTTTTTTAGGGTGAACTTGCTTCTCACTTACAAGACGACCAACAGATCATGTGCAGTGGGAAAAACTGGCACGATAAGAGCATCTCAATTTCACATATATAGTTTCTAAAAATTATGGGAGAGTCCATTTTAAATTGGACCAAGACCTTCATTTTTGGGTAAATCAGTGTTTGCATATTTAATGCACAACCAAGTTTATATGGTGTTTTGACATCTGACAAAATGAACTAAGCACAGACGTTATGCAGACCTAAGCTTCTTCAGATGCTTTCAAAAGAAATGCTACTGCAATTATCATATTCTTTACATCGTTGGTGAGAGTTAATTTAATATTTATGTATTTTATTTCAAACAATAATTTAAGAAAGTTTATATTAATTACAATGTAGCAGACATATTTGTTTTTGCTGGGTGGATATATACCATTTTCAGTATAGATGAGCTTTTAATTTTTAATTCAATCAATATTAATACACAGAGGAAGAGGATAAATAAATGTTATAAATGGATTTCAATAACAAAAGCTGAATTTAGCAGTAAGGTTTTGATTGCAATATTTTCCACAACTCTTTAGGAATAGATTCTACAATGTAAAGTACTATTAGTTTGCAGTAGATGTACATCTATAATATAGTATCGTTTATATTTAGTTGATTGTAAGTCTAAAATTATTATGAAAAAATGTGCAAAGCAACATGTAAAACAAAATGTAATTAAACAAGTAAAGTTATTTGAAGCAGAAATTAACCAAGCATAAGACTTAAAGTATACATTTCCAGGCAATCACACATATAAAGAAAATTTCCACAAACATGATTTATAGTAGAGAAGAAGAGCAATTACCCTGGCAGTCCCCCTGCCTCCATTTTATTTGCAACTGTAACATCAGTTGACCAGACATCATACTGCCATCGTTTTTGGCCGAGGACTCCTCCCAGCACAGTTCCAGTATGAACTCCCACACGCATATCCACTTCTGTTTTCGTCTTCTCGCGTACATATCTATAAATCATACACATAACTTAACCATGTTCATTGGGAAATACACTAATGCTATATTTCAGCTGTTATTTGTACTTGTATATACCCAAATTGTTTTTTTTTTGTTCTATAGGGAACACATAACAAATTTATAGAAATTAACATAAATCAAACAGTTGATTTCAATCTGTGAATCAATTGCACCTCAATGAAATATTTTACAAACAGAAAGCTTAGTGCAATCGCAGGAATCTGAACCCTCCAATAAATCAAAATCATGGTCCAGTTAAATTTTATCATCTCCGAAATGGCTCAATTAGTTATGTGCATTACAAGTGAACTATGTAAAATATTGTGAAAAAGAAAGAGAAAAAGAGAATGCTCTCTTATACTGTAAATATACAATACAGTATTTTACTGTTCAATCGAGCTACTTTTGAATATGAAATACCCTAATCTCCTGTATCTGATTTCTTTTACTCTTTATGTTGTGATTCTACTGCTTGCTGATATATACAACTAATATACAGTAAATTACTGAGATAAGAAAAGTTGCACGTTTGTGAGTCTACATGTACTTAAAGTATTTAGAATTTTGATCATGCTCGGATTTCTTTTCCAGCTTTATAGATTTATTCAGAACTTGACCAATAAGAAATTTGAAACGACTGATTCAATGCCATTTAAATTCAGCAGCAACTTCTTTAAGAGTGTCTTTAACAATATACTAGATGACATAGGTAGACAAATACCAAATCTAGCAGCATCACATAATTTTCCCATCAGCCTGTTGCTTTACTAAATTTTATTTGATAACAGAACAGTTCTTTGATTTCCAAAATGATCTGCTACCTGTCTTTTGGACCCAATTCCTACCATCTTGCTGAAAAACAACAGCTGCAGCAGTTGCGCTGTCATTACTACACATAATCAATATATCTAAATTTTAAATGGCATCGTTCAAGATTTCTCCAATTAGGCATTGCTGGACTAATCCAAATGTTTTTAAGAATTACAGAAAAAATTCCAATTTACCTTTTGTTTCTAATATTTAAAAAAAAAAACTGTAACAACACAACTTCATCTGTCTCAAGCAGAAGTGACTATTGTAGTGCATAACTGCCAGGCTGTTTGAATCGTAAACTTGATATTCTATAGATAATTTACATTATGCTAGTAGGCACCATATCAAGAACATAGAAATATAACCGTATAAAACCAAATCTTAAATCACTCCACTGACTACTCATTAAATTCACAGATGATTTAAATCTTAACCTTCCCACATACAGTATAAAGCCATAAAGGGCACATCTTGCCTTATTAGTGTCTATGATCAATTGCATACTCTGCAATCTCAACATGCAGGCTTCTTTAAAATCTGTATAATAAATAAAACTAGTATAGGAAGTACAGCCATAAGCTATTGGGTATCCATGCCATGGACTGATCTACCCAACCTTAACAAAATTAGACACCGTTTCAGCAATTAAATCAAGGTTGAATGTTCCATAATCAGGTTCTTTCTTATTGCTCTCTTATATTGTGTTAAATTATAACAATTGCTTTGTTTTGCCTCTAAAGTCTTTTCCATTTTCTTTCTCTTCTCTGTGTTTATGGTGAGTCTGCTTTGGAGTGGATGTATTGTAACATATTATAATAGACAACATGGGTTGCCTGGCATCTTGACCACAAAGGGTATGGTTGAACGGTCATCCTGACAATGTTGCCAAGTTGCACCTTTCCCAGCTGGGAGGCCATTATAATGGATGGACAGGGGAAAACTGCTTCCCACGGCCATGTGCTCCCTCAGTTCACTGGGTGGCAACATCTCTCTGGTATGCTTCTTGTTTGGATACCTGCAGGGCTGCAAGAGAGTTGTAGTTTTGATGGGCAGCCCTGTTGGGGTCTTTGGGTCGCTAGGGGAAGCTGCTGGAGGCAGGCTATCTTGTCAAGGAGAGGTTCCACCTGACCTGGAAGTGCTTCCTGGATGCAATGTGATGTATGTACTTTGTAGCGGATGGCTGGAGGTCCTGCCCAGTCGGATCGCCTGGAGTGACTGGGACAGAAGCAATTCCTCCCCTGGGCCACGAGAGGGCAGCTGCCCTGGTCTGCATAAGCACCATGGGAGCAGAGCTTGGAAGCTCATCCCGGTTGGGGCCCGTGGTCACCGCCAGGGGGTGCCCAGATAGTTATGGAGCCCTGGACTGCAGCACTTCTGCCACGTCAGGAAGTGCTGCCGGAAGAAGAATCCAGGTATGCCTGGAGTGCTTCCGGGTGCAAGACCAGCAATTCCACCACACCAGGAAGTGCTGTTGGGAAAAGATCAGGAAGCACCTGGAGCACATCCGGAGGAAGTATAAATGAGAGATGAGAGTGGTACTTGTGGTGTGGTTATTTTTATAAAGAAGTCTTTTGTTAAGGTAATTTATTATAATAAACCTTTCATTTGAACCTGGGAGTTGAGTCTAAGTTTTGGGGAGCTGTAACACCCCCTATTGGTCACAATATAATCAACTGTTTTTCACATGTCCTCTATCAAAATTATTATTTGCTCACAATGCACTTTTAGAATGTGGCTGACAATTGAAACATAAATTTAAAATCACTCTCTTCATATACACATTTGTATATACAGTACATTTTTTTAAATTTAGTGTTAATTCACTAAGATATCCCATTGTATATAGTTATTATATATTAAATAATGATACACTACTGCAAACACATCTTCATTAATGATGCAAAATGAAAATTTCACTTTTTCTAAAGGTTTACAAAGTAACAGACTGAATCTATTTAGATGTATATAAATTGTTTGATACATGGGAGAAAGACTACCTGAAAAGTGAGAAAGAAAAAATAAGGGGCATTAACAACTCATACTGAAAGTGGATTATAAATGGAATACTCACGATATAGCCTCAACCATGGCCAACCCCATCATAATGGAACATGCAGCATGGTCATCCCGGTAGTCAGGCAGACCACAAATGCAATAGTAACAATCCCCAAGGATTTTGATACGCAGCTGGTGATATTTCTGAAAAAGCAAGAACAAAGGTATCAAGAAAAGATTTTTGTCCGCAACTACCCACTAATAAGAGTCCTTTACAAGCTACAAGCGACTGTGTATCAAAAGAAATCTTTGCAAGCCTGTGAACTATTGCATAATTTCGCATCAAAAACACATACCATTTTTGGAAAACATTTAGTAAGGAAAAGATTGTATAAGATTGGGGACTAAGGTGACACATATGGCAGTGAAATAACAGCATCAACACAGCAGCTCAAATATGTATAAAGCAAGTAAAATTTTCAGGTGTGTGGTTTTATCAAGAATTTTTCATGTGAGCACAAAGTGTGCATTTAGTGGTCCACTTACAGAACAAGCCAGCCTTGTAGAAGAATAGTCAGATGACTATCCTTCCTACTGTACATAGTGTGCTATAGAAATATTCTTGATACTGAAGACAAAGTCCTACTGTAGAACTGGTTATAAATTTAATATCTTTTAATACAGTAAAAGAAAGAAAGAAAGAAAGAAAGAAAGAAAGAAAGAAAGAAAACTTTATTTGTTCCAAGGGGGAAATTTTGCAAAAGACCAACAGAGGATCCACTCAGAAACAGTAAAGGTGTGCAGACTCCATTAAGAACATATCAGAGTTCAAACCTGAACCAAGATCCCATGTGTGTTATATTTTAAACAAGTTAACCCTTTTCAGTAGTGGCAACAGCCTTGCCCAACAGCATGTTGATAGGCTGGAAGTAACTAGGAATGGCATACTGCTCAATCACTCGGCATACCCATGCACATATCCATGCTAGGGACTGATTAACCCATCATAATTTTCATTTGGATTAAACAAAAAAGCGTGTTACTTGAAGAAAACCCATAAGGAGATTACAGAGTTTATGAAATGTCATTGTCAGAAGTTTCTAACAGTGAGGCAGCGGTGCTAATCACTCCATCACAATAACACCTACAAATTTTAGATAAGTTCTGAATGGAGAAATACTATTCAACTGCAAAATTTGTTAAGTGGAGTAAGTTCCATGTAACTTACTGCTGCCAGTTTATCAAAGCGAGCAAAGAGTTCATTCAGAAGCTTGACCAGTTCTTGAGCACTGCAAGTGGAGGACAGTTGAGTAAATCCAACAATGTCAGCAAACAGGATGCTGTGAAGACAGAGTAGAGTTGATAGGTTTAGTTGGCAAGTGATATAAAATCATACTGCAGTTCTTGCAAAATCATAGAGATACAGATAAAATAACTATACTTAATATCCATCCATCCATCCATTATCCAACCCGCTTATATCCTAACACAGGGTCACGGGGAGTTTGCTGAAGCCAATCCCAGCCAACACAGGGTGCAAGGCAGGAACAAATCCCTGGGCAGGGCACCAGCCAACTGCAGATCATACTCAATATTTTCAAGATATATGGATGTCCCGAAGGGTGAACCAAATGAGGTCAAAAGTGAGCTCCATAGTGTAATGTTTGTGGGAAAGTTTTGATTTATGCATTTATAACTGCCTTACTTGTTTTGTAACGTCTATCTAATTCACATCCATCCATCCATCTTCTAACCCGCTGAATCCGAATACAGGGTCACGGGGGTCTGCCGGAGCCAATCCCAGCCAACACAGGGCACAAGGCAGGAACCAATCTTGGGCAGGGTGCCAACCCACCGCAGGACACACACAAACACACCCACACACCATGCACACACTAGGGCCAATTTAGAATCGCCAATCCACCTAACCTGCATGTCTTTGGATTGTGGGAGGAAACCGGAGCTCTAATTCACATATGATTCGTAATAGTAAATTACTACAGAATTATTGGACAAAAAGCAGAAATCAGCATTTTGTAAGGATCCAGTCTATGGCAAGGCAGAATCTTCCATAAAACCATGCTCAGTCATAAATGGCTAATTAAGAGCTACCACCTGACCTAATCTGCATATTTGTATGTCAAAGATGCACAAACTCCACACAAACATTGACTGGCTGATATTGAACATAGTCACCTGGGGCTGTTTGGCAGCACCTCAGACAATTGCGCCACCCTAAAGATTAATGGAACTTGAGCAACATGTAGTAAATAAATAAAAATAACATGATACTTAGAGTTAAGATTATTTGCACTTAACTATTTTACACTCAACTATTTTATAGAAAATTCAGTTTTTCAAATGCTGTAAATGTACCTAGAGAAAAATGTTTTGTCTCAAAGGTGCCCATGATAGAGGAACAGTATACAATTCAAGATTATGTTAGTAAGCTAAACATCCCTCTGGTAGTGTGAGTGAGCATACCATATGAAGGTCTTAGAACTATACAGCATTTGTCTTATTTAGAAGACGCTAGAACATGGGATCCATTGCAAGAACTGGTCAACAGTAGGGTTTACAGTATAATTGCAGAGCAAAAATAGTTACAAATTAAAAAAGAAATGTCAGGAAAAAACTAAACAATGCTAGCAATGCAAAAATTTGGCCTAAAGTACATTCAGTATTGTAGTAGTAGTAGAACAGCAAAGGTGGTAGTAAAAAGTGCTAAAGCAGTATAAGGACAACAAAAAAATTAGTATATTGATAAAGAAAAAGGCCAAACTCCAAGAAACAGTTAATGTGAAGCTTTCACTGATGAAGAGGTGTTATGTTATTTACAGAGTAAGAGCATGTTGAACAATAGGTCACTGATAGCAGAAGTTGCTGCTACTCCTGGATTTGCTGCTGACTTACTTCTAATGCAGCCAGAACACTCTCTGGTTCTGCACTGCTCTGAGCTAAATAAAGCAGATTCATATAGATGGGATTTTCACTAAATACAAAATTTAACTTATACAATATTATAGTAAGTAAGATCACTCAGGCTTTATTTCAGTCTTTTACAATAGAAGCTGATAAAAATGTGCATGAATTACATTTAAAATAGAATTTTATTGTCTACTAGTACAAATTAAATAAAACCTTTAGAATAAATACTTCAAAGAGAGGTTATAAATACTTCATGAGATGCTATAGCTGACAGAATTAGCTACAAGGCAGACACTAGTCTTGGACAGGTCAAATCCTACTAGAAGGTTTATTCACTTGCTTGTAAGAAAAAGGAAGCACTCTGTGAGAAAACATGTTAGAAAAAAACAAACTTCCAATATAAATATGTGTGATGTGAGAACTGAATGTCACAGGGTTGGGTAGGGTAAGAAAAAAGAATTCAACCAGGGAGGTAGAGATTTTTCATTTAAATGTTAATTTGTATTTTCCTAATGAAATTTCTAAAGTGAAACAGGAAGCTAAATACGAGAACAAGTGATACATTTTAAAAACTGTTTATATAAGACAGTTTATAAAATCTCAGCTTAAATTAAATAAAATGTGTAATTTAAATACAGTACAGGCTAGCTACTATTTTAATGTGAGTTTTTATAGTTTTTGCTCTTTTATGTATTTAAGCCAATATTCGATTTTTTTATCTCACCTAGACTGAATTGTATAGTTGATTTCCCTGATTATAAGAAACATAACCACTCAGTTTGTCAAGCCTGTCTGAGACTTCACCTCAGGTGCTGACATGCATGGATCAATCCCCACAAGGGGAAGCAACAGTGCATACACCTAATGGGCCCAAAATACAGTGCATCCGGAAAGTATTCACAGCACATCAATTTTTTCCACATCTTGTTATGTTACAGCCTTAATCCAAAATGGATTAAATTCATTTTTTTCCTCAGAATTCTACAAACAACACCCCATAATGATGTGAAAAAAGTTTGAGATTTTTGCAAATTTATTAAAAATAAAAAAATTGAGAAAGCACATGTACGTAAGTATTTACAGCCTTTGCCATGAAGCTCAAAATTGAGCTCAGGTGCATCCTGTTTCCCCTGATCATCCTTGAGATGTTTCTGCAGCTTAATTGGAGTCCACCTGTGGTGAATTCAGTTGACTGGTCATGATTTGGAAAGGCTGTTATATAAGGTCCCACAGTTGACAGTTCATGTCAGAGCACAAACCAACTATGAAGTTAAAGGAATTGTCTGCAGACCTCTGAGACAGGATTGTCTTGAGGCACAAATCTGGGGAAGGTTACAGAACAATTTCTGCTGCTTTGAAGGTCCCAATGAGCACAGTAGCCTACATCATCCGTAAGTGGAAGAAGTTTGAAGCCACCAGGACTCTTCCTAGAGCTGGCTGGTCATCTAAACTGAGCGATTGGGGGAGAAGGGCCTTAGTCAGGAAGGTGACCAAGAACCCGATGGTCACTCTGTCAAAGCTCCAGAGGTCCTCTGTGGAGAGAGGAGAACCTTCCAGAAGAACAACCATCTCTGCAGCAATCCACTAATCAGGACTGTATAGTAGAGTGGCCAGACGGAAGCCACTCCTTAGTAAAAGGCACATGGCAGCCCGCCTGGAGTTTGCCAAAAGGCACCTGAAGGACTCTCAGGCCATGAGAAACAAAATTCAGCATCATGCTGTGGGGATGTTTTTCAGCGGAAGGAACTGGGAGACTAGTCAGGATAAAGGGAAAGATGACTGCAGCAATGTACAGAGACATCCTGGATGAAAACCTGCTCCAGAGCGCTCTTGACCTCAGACTGGGGCGACGGTTCATCTTTCAGCAGGACAACGAACCTAAGTACACAGCCAAGATATCAGAGGAGTGGCTTCAGGACAACCTATGTGAATGTCCCTGAGTGGCCCAGCCAGAGCCCAGACTTGAATCCGATTGAACATCTCTGGACAGATCTTAAAATGGCTGTGCACCGACGCTTCCCATCCAACCTGATGGAGCTTGAGAAGTGCTGCAAAGAGGAATGGGCGAAACTGGCCAAGGATAGGTGTGCCAAGCTTGTGGCATCACATTCAAAAAGACTTGACGCTGTAATTGCTGCCAAAGGTGCATCGACAAAGTATTGAGCAAAGGCTGTGAATACTTATGTACATGTGATTTCTCTGTTTTTTTATTTTTAATAAATTTTCAAAAACCTCAAGTAAACTGGTTTTCACGTTGTCATTATGGGGTGTTATGTGTAGAATTCTGAGGAAAAAATAAATTTTATCCATTTTGGAATAAGGCTGTAACATAAGAAAATGTGGAAAAAGTGATGCGCTGTGAATACTTTCCAGATGCACTGTAGGGTGAAACATATATATATATATATATATATTTGTATATATATATATACATATATATATATATAGCACACACAAACTGTAGGTAGGTAGGTAGGTTGGGAGCATGCGCTGCACCCACCACACGTCAAATATAGAAACACACTGTATATACACTACTTACTGAATAAAACTGTGTAATTTGCTAGGAACATAATGATGTAATAATGGTCAATGGAAACCAAACTCTTCAACCCACTGAAAGATGAATTCAACATCACACTGAAAAAGTGGAGGCATAGACACAATCCTTGGCTTTGGAAATGGCTTTTGTAGACCTTTAGAAAGCTTATATAGAGTGTCAAGAGAAGAGATCTAGTGGAGCCTGAGAAGGAAAGGACTAGTAAACAGAGAGCCTGAACAGTACATAGGACTCATCTGCATTCACTTCTTTAACACAATCAGTGAAAACTTTTCAGGAAGCAAAACTTTTCAAAAAAATTGTTGTGCAGTGAAATCAAAGTCAAAAATTAAAATCACAGGTTGAATTTCATTACGGCAACTTATAATGTGACTCAGTATTGCATATGGACCCCACGTGCCAATATGCACTCCCAACACATTCCTTTCCTGGGGGATGTGCTCCCAGATATGAAACAGGGCATCAGTGAGCTCCTTAACCGTCTGTGGCACTACATCATGGTGTTGGATGTGCTGATGCATAACTGGATTCAGGTCTGACGAAGTCAATGGCATCAATGCCTTCTTCATCCAGGAACTGCCTACACACTCTGGTCATGTGAGGTTGGGCATGGTCCTGCACCAAGAGGAACTCAGGGCCAACTACATCAGCCTAAGATCTGAAGATGACTCTGAGGATTTCATCCTGGTTCCTAACAGCTGTCAGCGTATCATAGCCTAGCACATGGTTATATGCGCGATCCTCCAAGAATATATGCATACTCAGTCCATCAGTGACCCACAGTCAGATTGATCATGCAGGCTGCATTACATTCACCACAGCGTCTGCAGACAATTTCATGTCTTTCACATGTGCTTAGTGTGAACCTGCTCTCATCTGTGAAGAGAACAGGGCGCCAATGGCAGAGCTGCCAATTGTGGTATTTTGTGGCGAATGCCAATCAAACTGCATGGTGATGGGCTGTGAGCACAAGTCCCACTAGAGGAGGTAAGTTCCTCATACCACCCTCATGGAGTCTTGTTTCTGACAGTTTGGTCAGAAACAGGCATACCAGTGTCCAGCAGAAGGTAATTATATGGGACTTTAGCAGTGCTCCTTCCGTTCTTCCTCACACAAAGGAACATACATTGATCCTGCTGCTGGGTTGATGCCTTCCTACAGCCCTGTTCAGCTCTCCTTATGTAATGGCCTGTCCCCTAGTATCTCCTGCATGCTCTTGAGACTGTGCAGGGAGACATAGAAAACCTTCTTGCGATGGCATGTATGGATATGCCATCCTGGAGGAGCTAGACTACCTGAGCAACCTTAATAGGCTGAAGGTACTGCTTCATGTTACAAGTACTGACAAGGACACAAAACGCAAAACTGGAGAAGAATCAGTCAGGAGGGATAAGGAGAGAGCAATTGTTTGTGGCCACCACCTGCAAAACCATTCCTTTATTGGTGGCAGTCTTGCTGTTGCCTGCCCAGTGTACCTGCTGTCATTGTAACTTGCACCAAAGCAGGTGAAGTTGATTCACAATCACTTATGCTTCCTAACTGGACAGATTGACATCCCTGAAGCTTAATTGACTTGGTGTTAGACTGTGATGATCAAGTGTTCCCTTAATTTTTTTGAGTAGTATTATACTGTATATATATAATATATATATAATTTTAGAACATTAGAACAATCTAGACTAGAACAGGCCATTTAGTCCAACAAAACTCTCCAGTTCTATCCACTTATTTCTTCCAAAAAAACATCAAGTCTAGTTTTGAAAGTCCTTAAAGTCTTACTGTCTGCCACGCTACTTGGTATCTTATTCCAAGTGTCTATTGTTCTTTGTGTAAAGACAAACTTCCTAATATTTGTGCGAAATTTACCCAAGTTTCCAATTGTGTCCCCATTTTCTTGATGAATTCATTTTAAAATAACAGTCTTGATCCACTGTACTAATTCCCTTCATAATTTTAAACACTTCAATCATGCCACCTCTTAATCTTCTTTTGCTTAAACTGATAAGGATGAGCTCTTTTAATCTCTCCTCATATTTCACCCCCTGTAGCCCTGGAATCAGCCTAGTCATTCTTCTCTGGACCTTTTCTAGCACTGCTATGTCCTTATGGTAGCCTGGAGACCAAAACTGCACACAATACTCCAGATGAGGCCTCAGCAGTGCATTATAAAGCTTGAGCATAACCTCCCTGGTCTTGTACTTCACATGCTCCTAACATTCTGTTTGCGTTCTTAATGGCTCCTGAACACTGTCGGCAAGTCGATAGCCTAGAGTCTACTATGACTCCTAAATCCCTCTCATAAGGTGTACTCTCCATTTTCAGACTGTCCATTGTATATTCAAACCTAAGATTTTTACTTCCTATGTGTAATACTCTACATTTACTGACAATAAATTTCATCTGTCACAAATCTGCCCAAGCCTATGTGCTATCCAAGTCCTTTTGTAATGATATAACGGATTCCAAATTATATGCTAATCCACCTATCTTGGTATCAAACAAACTCAACCAGCTTGTTACTTACAGTCCTATCTAAATCATTAATTTACATTAAAAATAGCAGCAGCCCTAGAACTGCCCCTGTGGAACACAACTCTTAACATTGGCCAATTATGATAAGGTCTCTCGCACCATTACCATTTGTTTTCCTGTGTCTGAGCCAATTCTGCACCCATCTAAAAACATCACCCTGAACTCCCAGTTCTTTTAGTTTAATATCCAACCTCTCATGTGGCACCTTAATAAATGCTTTCTGAACGTCAGGATAAATTATATCATAAGCTCCACTTTGATCATATCCTTTTGTTGCCTCCTCATAGAATTCCAGCATGTTAGTAAAACACAACCTTCCTCTTCTGAACCCATGCTGACTGTTCAGAAAAACTTATGTTGTTGCCAAATGTTGCTCAATCTTAATAATGCCTTCCATTATTTGTCTTGTGATGCATGTTAACCTTACTGGCCTATAGTTGCTTGGATCTGCCCTGTGACCCTTTTTATATAATGGAATGATATTTGCCATTTTTCTCTTCAGTGCGCAGTGACTTCCTAACACTATGTGTCTTCTTTTGCCTTATCTGCTATATTCCTCTCCATCTGTCTTTTAGCCCTAATATCCTTCTTAATGGTTGCCCTCATGTTCTCATATGCTGTATGATTCATTTTGCAGTCATTAGTCTTATATGCCTTATAAAGCAGTTTTTTCCTTTGCAGCTTCTTTTTAAAAACTTTATTAATCCACTGTGCAGTTTTTTTTAATTTCCTATTAATTCCAAATTTAGGTATGCATCTGCCCTGCATTACATGTAAAGCATTTTTAAACGTGTTCCACTGCTCCTTGACTGTCTCTACACTTAAAAGCTTATCTCAGTCTCTCCTCCTTAGACTTTGTCACATCTGCTCATAATTTGCCCTACCAAAGTTCAACTTAAAAATTTTAGTCTTTGCATCTGCCCTCTTACAAAATACTGAGAACTATATTATATGATGGTCACTTGACCCTAGTGGTTTAATCACCTCTACACCCTCAATTTTATCCTGATTACAACATACTAAATTCAGATAAGCTTCACCCTGTGTTGGTGCTTTAACAAATTGTGTTAAAAAACAGTCACTGATTACTTCTACAAACACTTGTGCTCCTCCATCTGCAAGGTTATCCCAGTTAATATTTCAATAATTAAAGTCCCCCATGATTATAATATCTTCTTGTAAACTTGCCTTTTTGATGTTACTAAAAAGATGTGTGTTGAAATTACTGTCTAAATTGGGTGGTCTAAAACACACTCCTAAAATAAGACCTCTTACCCTAATGTTTTCTAAATGAAGCCACATGTCCTCACTAAGATGGGGCTCGTCGTCCAACTGAAAAGGACTTACATTTAAATTCTGTTTGACATAAACAGCAACCCGACCTCCTTTTCTATTCTGTCTATCCTTCCTAAAAAATGTGTATCCCTCTATGTTACACTCATCCCCATCTTTGTTATGTAGCCAGGTTTCTTTTATTGCTATAATATCAAAATTATGCTCTGCTGCATACATACATCCGTTTTCCAACCCGCTGAACCCAAACACAGGGTCACGGGGGTCTGCTGGAGCCAATCCCAGCCAACAAGGCAAGAACCAATCCCAGGCAGGGTGCCAACCCACCGCAGGACACACACAAACACACCCACACTAGGGCCAATTTAGAATCGCCAATCCACCTAACCTGCATGTCTTTGGACTGTGGGACGAAACCCATGCAGACACAGAAAGAAAAAGCAAACTCCACGCAGGGAGGACCTGGGAAACGAACCCGGGTCTCCTAACTGAGAGACAGCAGTACTACCACTGCGCCACCGTACTGCCTATATATAAATACATATATATATAATACAAGTCTAAAACAGGCCCCACGCATACATAGCCCGTCACAAGGATAATCTGGAATCACCCAGTAAGCTGCCACACACCTCTTTGGGCTTGTGGAAAGAAAACTGGGATTCCCTGAGGAGAACCAATGCAGGCATGAGGAGACAACAGACAGGCATGATATTTTAACCCAGGATTTTCTATATGTGTTTGCTACATTACCTTATTAATGTTTCCCCAATTACTGAAACATACCCTTTGGATATTTTGGCATTTGAGAGATTTCCATATATCTTTAGTATAATTTTAGTACTACCTGTTTTAATAATTTAGAATTTGTTGACTATAACGAAATACTTAAAATCAATATAATATATATAAATATTATTTTTGCTTATGATTGCATCATGAGATTTTGGTTATTGCTAGCGCAGAACAAACTCATTTTTTTTAATTTACAGAATATCCAGACATATCAGAGTTAAACAAGCACTTAAGGAGTGATAAAAGGTTATTCAAGTGGAACACACTTGTAGTAATGCTAAAAAACTTGATATTGTGAAAATATGCACTTGGCCTTGTAAGTAGAGGCTTCCTGCCATGTGGGAGTTTCTTAAAGCAGAACAAACAGTACGTGTCAAATATTTTATCAAAAAATATGGCTTGAATATTTTAATGGAAAAAAGGAAAATACATAAGTGTTTAATTTACCAGATACACCTACCCTTCTCAAATAACCGGCCACTTTGTCAGTGTCAACATCAAATGAGGAGACAATGCTACTTAAACTTGGGTGCAAGTGCTAATGAATCATTTATGTGTAGTTCAGAAGAAATAACACATTAGATTTAAATGACTTTGTGCATGGCACTGGTATGGGTCACAACCCTAATGGGCTTTTAAAACAAGATAGCATTGGAATGATTGGTCTTTACCCACTTTGTTTTGGCACACAAGTCATTTTCAGACCCTCTTTTCTGACACTTAACTTCAGCTCAAGTTCTCATCACAGGGCCCCTCTTCAGAATGCAATTTTCAAGTGTCATATATATAATAAGACTGATCAATCACAAGCAAATACCAGCCAGAGATGTCAGTATGATTCACCCTTTAAATACTTGGTCAGTGAACAAAGAGCAATAACTCAATCAGTGGCAACCTTGATGGACAAAACCAGCTGCATCAGAGGTCAATCAAAAGGTTGGGTTTATATGCACCCAAGAAACTAATAGCAAAACATCCACTCCTTCCTTTATTGCTCATTTCAAGCAATAGATATAGATTCTCTGTGTTATTGGCCTGGCTGTAACGTTTGCGCCAAAGCAGTAGATTTATTGCCTAGGGTGTAGCCATAACAAAGGTTTAAGCAATCCCTTTTACACCAAAGAATAACCCACTTCTGGACTGTAAGTGTGGAAAACTGTTTGTAACGAAGTTGGATGTGGTTGCCCCACATAATTGTAAATCTTGATAAAATAAACCAAGTTGACTAAGAAAGAGAAATCTATGTAAAGCAATGCATTCTTATTGTTGTAGAAGGTTGTCAAATGATCACCAACTGCTCATAGTTTTTATGTTAGGAAAAGAGCACCACAGTGTGTGACACCTCAAAGACAAACTACAGTCCTGCCCACGAACCACATGGCATGACAAAATTGAAGAAGGAGAGCAGCATGAGAACAAAGAAAAAAAAAACATGCTGAACAATTTTCTACGTGTGGCACAGAAAGCCTACCCTGAAGGAATCAGGATAAAGCAATGACTACATCCACAGTCAATAAGAACCAAACCATACAGTAAGTACACCTACATTGATTTAGAGAATTACTGACTTGAGACCAGGGCCAAATTGTGATGGCTGGACAACTGGATCAGAACATCTCCAAAACAGCATGTCTTCTGGCGTGTTTATAGTATGCAGCGGTTAGTACAGTTGTTGCCAAAAATTATGAGAATGGCATAAATATTCATTTTCACAAAGCTTGCAGTCTCAGTGTTTATGACGGCAATTTGCATATACTGTACTCCAAAATGTTATGAAGAGTAATCAGACGAATTGCAATTAATTGCAAAGTTTCTCTTTGCCACGAAAATGAACTTCTTCGCAAAAAAAAAAACAATTTCCACTGCATTTCAGCCCTGCCACAAAAGGACCTGCTGACATAATTTCAGCGATACTCTCGTTAACACAGGTAAGAGTGTTGATGAAGACAAGGCTGGAGATCACTCTGTCATGCTGACTGAGTTAGAATAAAGCGGTTCAAATTGTGAAGAAGGCTTCAGGGCACCCAAGAATGTCCAGCAAGCACCAGGACCATCTCCTAATGTTGATTCAGCTGCGGGATCAGGGTGCCACTAGTGCAGAGCTTGCTCAGGAATGGCAGCAGGCAGGTGTGGGTGCATCTGCATGCACAGTGAGGCAAAGACTTTTGGAGGATGACCTGGTGTCAGGAAGGGCAACAAAGGAGCCACTTTTCTGCAAGAAAAACATCAAGCACAGACTGATATTGTGCAAAAGGTACAGGGACTGGACTGCTAAGGATTGGGGTAGAGTCATTTTCTCTGATGAATCCCCTTTCTGATTGTTTGAGGAATCTGGAAAAAAGATTGTCCACAGAAGAAAAGGTGAGTGCTACCATCAGTCCTGTGTCATGCCAACAGTAAAGCATCCTGAGACCATTCATGTGTGGGGTTGCTTCTCAGCCAAGGGAGTATGCTCCTTTTGCCTAAGAACACAGCCATGAATAAAGAATGGTACCAAAATATCCTCCGAGAGCAACTTATCCCAACCATCCATGAACAGTTTGGTGACGAAAAATGTCTTTTCCAGCATGATGCAGTGCCTTGCCATAAGGCAAAAGTGATAACCAAGTGGCTCATGGAACAAAATATCAAACTTTTGGGTCCATGGCCAGGAAACTCTACAGACCTTAATCACATTGAGAACTTGTGGTCAATCCTCAGAAGGCAGGTGGACAAACAAAAACCCACAAATTCTGACAAACTCCAAGCATTGATTATGCAAGAATTTAAGTTGATTGACAGCATGCCAGGCCGAATTGCAGAGGAAAAGAAGGGCCAACACTGGAAATATTGACTATTTGCATAAACTTAATGTCATTGTCAATAAAAGTCTTTGAAACTTATGAAATGCTTGTAATTATTATAATTATACTTCAGTATACAACAGAAACATCTGACAAAAAGATCTAAAAACACTGAAAAGCAAACTTTGTGAAAACCAATACTTGTATCGTTCTCAAAACCGTTGGCCACAATTATACCTACCATAAGTGGGTCAAGGAGGGACAACTGTTGAATTGGCTATAGGAGCCCAAAGCTCACTGACATGTGTGGGGAGAGAAGGCTAGCCTGTCTGGTTGATCCCAAAAAAGACTTATTGTGTCACAAACTGATGAAAACGTAATGCTGGACATGACAGAAAGTTGTCTGAACACACAGTGCATCTTAGCTTGCTGTGTATAGGCTGCCTACCCACATACCAATCAGAGTGCCCATGCTGATGCCTGTCCACTGCCAAAAGCAGCTACAAATGGGCACATAACCTCAAAAAGTTAATTATTCTTGGAAGTGGATGTGACCAAAGGGCTCTTTTGACACTTCATGGAGAACCACCGGTGTGCAAACTGATCTAATGACTCCGATAAAAAGTATATTAGAAAATTGATTCCCATGATGGATTATATATGTTATAAAGTTAAAAAAAAAAAAAACTTTCCCA
This sequence comes from Polypterus senegalus, assembly GCF_016835505.1. Lineage (NCBI taxonomy): Eukaryota > Metazoa > Chordata > Cladistia > Polypteriformes > Polypteridae > Polypterus > Polypterus senegalus. The sequence goes on from NC_053156.1 coordinate 263,114,473, forward strand.
GAACAAAGATACCAGACCCCATAATGAGACAAAGCTGGAGAATAGGGATCAAAAACCAAATATGGGGATGAGGGCAACGTGCAATGCTTATAGGTCTTACAATATGACAGGCAGCCAAATGTAATGTCTAGATCAGTCTAACATCCCAGTAAGATTACACTATTGAGGTGAATTGGAGTGTAGTATAATAATTGAAGACAGAGAATGAGAGAAAGTCTGAGACAGAACTTAGGATGTTTCTTATAAGCTTTCAAAGGTTTAGTAATTTATAGGTTTGCATTTTTTTCTTGTTCTCTATTCATTCTGTGAGAAAATTTTCTTTCACTGAAAACAAAGGCTAACTCTATACCAAAAGGTGAAAAAATATTGAAAATCCTGCCACAGATAGGTTATTCCAGACACATCTTTTTAAACTTTTACCAACAATGCAAATTACACTAATGGGGGTGAACAAGTTCTGGTAATTTTGACAGGTGTGCATGAAAGTGTAGAACATGTGTTTCTCTTTGACTTACTCTTTTTGGAACTGGTAAGAACCTGCTTAACTGTAAGGACTGCACCAGAAGCAACAAAATTTTGAACGTTGGTTAAAGCTGGCAATCAGCTAGTCAATAACCAGCATGCTTGATGCGTGCTACACTGAATATACAGACATGTAATCTAGAACTGTATATATAATTCAGTCAGTGGTTTTAAGCTTGTTCAGAATGGGATGACTGTTAATAAAGGCAGAGGGCAGTTAAAACCCATCTCAAGCATATTCACCATTTGCTTTGATGTAGTAATCTCAGTTCTACAGATAAGTATATTTGGCGTACTACTGACTAAAATCAAGTGATGTAATCAAAATACTTTCCCTTCCCATGTCCATTTTATGCAATTAATATTGTTATGTACACTACAGTGTTATAATGGCCTCTTTTTGATTTGTGTGATCACACATGTACTAGCAAAAATCTGGTCCACTTTTCATCATATCATCTAACCACCCAATTGCAGAGCCCTGCTTACTCCATCACAAGTTAGCAAAGGGACGAACCCTATCCTAAGAGCAACAGACAAAAGGCCACATACACACTGACACAATCACTTTCTACTGTATATACTTTATACCATTGTTTAAATTCACTGTATCTAAACAGAATGTGTAGAAAAGCAATTCTGCCAGGTGTCTTTTACAGAATTGATAATCTTGCTACAGTTTGTTTCATTCATGAAAAATAGTGGCTGCCTCACAAGTATTATTATTTGTTTTAAGCTTAATTTTCTATAGTGCCCGTTATAATCATATCTCTTGTTATCGTCAGAAACATTGTATGATATAATCCAAACCGTATTTTTCACATTTATAGTACAATGCATTATCTAAATACTGCCTAATAAAATGATGAACTGATGATTGATGAGTGCTGTATAAAATATACAGTACAAGTTTGGAGACTTTGCTAGTGAAAAGACAATGGCTAAACTACTTATATACTGAATGGGGAAAAATGGTTACACTCACACACACACACTGTACAGAGAGTAAATATAACAAATGTACAGTAACTCTTTTTTAAATTTCAAATGGATCGATTTTGTTCGTCCTTAATTTCTTGTAACAAATCTGTTCTGTGGCATCTATTGATACTAGAAAGAGCTATGACAGGGGAAAAGTTCATGATTTTGGAAGAACTTCATAGCAAGGCAGGATGCAGAACGGGGCCGAGTCCAAACTTGTTCTTCTTCCTCCAAAAACAAGATCACTAATGAATTGTCTAAAAACTTTGTTAGCTGTTAGTAAAACAGCTTCACTTGGCCATGACATGGCACAGTTCTAATGTTAACCTAGCCTATAACGCACCAGAGGCAGGTCAATTTGTTCTTTTGGTTAATCAGTAGACACATGATAATTATATTTAAAACGAATGCCATAGATCAAGCTTTTCAAATCTACAGTGGATAAAACATGACTGGAAGAAACTGTGCTTCTATATTGTTACTATTAAAAGAGACTATTAAATGCTTCCAAAAAGTATATATGGAAATATGGGAGTGGGAATAAAGAATAATACTTTGTTTTTTAAAATATTTTATTCCAGTTTTCATCTGCCCAACATTGCAAGAATGGCATTAAGTCAATAGCAGGAATACTGTATTACATTTTTAAAGTCAGTAATCCATTTACTGAATACAATCCCATACAATCCAATTTTGAGTTTCCAGTTACAATAATTCTTGGGATAAGACAACAAACAGGAATACCCACAAAAAAACCCTCCACATAGATAAGCGTACATAATCTACATAGGCAGTGAATAGTCCAGGATTAGGACAATATCTCCTTGAACTGGGAAGCGGCAACAGAAACTAGTGCAACACTATTTTTACCATTTATTTTTAAAATGATATGTACAAATGATTTATAAAAAGTAAAAAAAAACTTGCTAAAATTGATATATTTTCAGACAAATATTTTATAGTCTACCCGTTTCCCAGGGAGAGTATCACATGACACCTAGCCATTTTGTATATGTTTATCTTGGGATAAGATAAATTACAAAGTGAAGCTAAGTTAAATTACAATATGCCAAGATATTAAAAGAAGGATATTTGTGACAAACCTGACATTCTCATGCCGGTACATATACATGGTGTTGAACTGCTGCATTTCTTTTTGACTTTCTTCCTTCTTCATGCCCTTTAGCATCTCATCAGCTATATGTTTAGGTAAGATGGATAGCAAAAGACGTTCCTACGTGAAAAAAGAAACAGAAAGCACAATTCTATCAATAATTATTTAATTTAAAAAGAATAAAACACAACTACAGATATATCCACCACAAATACATAAAATAATTTAGTTCTTTCCATTTGTTGGCTTAAAATATTTTATTTTAAATTCATCAATTTTCATATCAAATAAAGATGAAAATAGAAAAGTTAGTGATAATTCAAAAACAAAACACTGTAAAAGAAGATGCTTTCATTCTGAATAAGAGTAGTTTATGCAAATGCAAATGCTATGCTATCATACATGTACATTGGTTCATTTACCAGATTTTTATTCCAAGATAAAATACAGAAAGGGAACCTGGAGGAGCCACTGCAAGTCCTACAACTGTGCCAGTGATCTAGTCAGAATATGGAGCAGGTGGCATTTTTTCTGCATCTTATGTAATTCTCACTTCATATAGAAGATGATATTTTTGTGCTGGCCTGAGTGCTATGCATTATCACCTGAGAGAAGAGCTGTCAGCTTGCCTATGATGTTGTGTTAAAGGAGATAATGAACATGCAGTCAAAACACCTAAACCTAATGGATTAGAAACTCTTACACAAGTGTTGTGAAAAACATTTTATTACAGTATATGGCAGAGCTAAACCAATAACAGTCATAAACTGGCATCTAACCATGTATTTTCTGAACCTGTGATTTTTTTCCATTACGTTCTCACAAGAAGCAAGAGCTTAGCCCAAGAGAATCAGGTACAACGTAAGAATTTATTCATAACAAGACACAGCACCATCCCAGGGATTATGCATGCAAACCTAGTTATCCCATACGAATTTGCAATTGCCAAATAGCCCAACTTGTGGTAAGTGAGAGGAAATCTGAGTCCTCACTCTCTGGAGGAAGCACATGTGGACACAGGAAGAATGAGTCAGAGCTACAATAGTAATTGATTGGGAATGGAACCAAGGTCCCCTGTGAAGCAGCAGTACTAAACACTATGCCACAATGTTTGCATAAAATAATATGAAATGTATCTTTTAAGCTTTCCATTGTGAAACACTAAAAATTTTCTAAAAATGTTAAATGACCCCCATTAATTTTTGACTATGTATAGTTCCCCCTTGCGGCCAATGCTGCAGCGATAGTCTGATTTGGATTAAGCAGGTAACACCTTGTTTGGATGGATTGATAACAATAATTATAAAAATGAATGTCTGTATATTTGTATATATGATCGTCCATGAATCCAGACAAACAATAAACAGTATTGTGTTCAAATGCATTAAATTTTTAACAAAATCATGTATTATAATACAAAAAAATGTAGTACATAAATACAAAGGTCCAAAAGTAGTCATTTAAAGAATTACTTTTAGGTATGTATGATCAGAATAATCAAAGTAATTTGAAATGAGCATCTCCCACATAAAACATGTTAGCTTCTAAAAGGAATTGTTACTTCAAGCCATTGTATGTTACCTGTAAATTAAAATGCACATTACATCAATATCAAAAATATGCTTTCTCAAAGACAACACACACAGCACTCATATCTCAAAAATACAAAGATACAAGAACACGCATTTGTTTTCTGCAGAACTGATTAACTGTAATGCATTACTTTGAGATCAATTTGTAGTCTGCAATATAATTACCTCAACATTTTCTCAAAATTACAACTTAAATCTCTTATATATATTTCTCTTCTGGTTCGTCCTGCTTTCTCTTCAAACCCGGTCCCGCCCACACGCAGCCAACATGGCATTTCTCGATTCCTATTCGTCCTCTTCCAAACCCTTCCCGATGCTGCCTATGGCCTCCCATACACCCCCACGCTGCTTTTTTCGTGTCCTGTTCCTCTTTTGGACTGCCACGTTCCCCACTCCTCTCTCATGTCCCCATTAGTGTCACGTCACCGCCCAATATCTAGCCTGATCACATGACCTTTCACTTCGGCCATGTCTGCGCCTGGGAGTCTTTTCCGTAGCCTGTTACAAGAAGGTACTCTCTCGACCCCTGCCATTGGTTCCACTCCTTGCCATTGGTTTCACTCCTTGCTACTTTCGTTATACTGCGACGGCTGTTTCCTAAGCCTTTGTTATAAAATGAATGACAGTATCTTCTCTGTCGATAGGTTTTTGTACAACATCATCTGTATTCCAGGATCCGGCAACTGCTTGTTCCTATCAGTGGGTTATTTCTTGATACAAACGGTTGACGAAGGCAATGCAGTCTCACTACGACATAGGACAGTACATTTCGTTGCATCACATTGGGACAGATTTGGAGACGTTCTTCATGTTATTTTTTCACAACAAGTCACGAGTACTGTCAGTACATGGCAACATGTGCAGTTTATGGTGGTGTAGTTGAAATTCAAGCTCTTATGGAGATTAAATCTTTCGACTCATTATTTGTCAATTGTCTCATTATTCACAACTATGTCTTTCAAGAAATATTTCTTTCTTCTTGATTTCTGAATTCTTTTCTCACCGTTTTCTGTGCCTATTCTTACATCGCCGTATGCTACGGCGGGTGTCCACTAGTATAAATATATTAATATATAGTGGTGCACCATCCTTGGTATTTCATTTATAAAATTTGGTGTGGAGTGAAAATATTCTTGCGCCAAAAAAACAGGTGAATTTGTACAACACAAAAATGCAACTTAGAAATTCTGGCACCAAAACATTTCTATGCAATTACTTTTACGAATTACAATCATCTTGTAAATAGCCGTATATACACACTTCTCCAACCCTGAATCAAGAATACTGCACATGGACTATGCTAATCAACCTCATACATGTGCAATCATGATTCTGCACATTTTCATTGGCTGGTACAGCAGCCTCCCACCTGGCACACTGTAATGCACTCTGTAATCGAGTCCACAAATAGCATGCACAGCATTGTAGTGCCTCTGTGCTCTGGGGTTTGGAAAGACAAGTCACTAGTGCCTGGGTTGGGTATCCATTATCACCTGGAACATGTAATGACATGATTGCTGTTACAGTGAATAATACAAATCATATGAAAAACTGAGGATTCAGGACGTTACCTCATTATTACACCTAATTCTCTTAGGCGTCTCCGTCTACTTCCAACTTCCATTTCCTCTCTTGTACATTCACATAACTCACCACAAAGACTCTCTCTTCACTTCACTTCTCTATTCACTTCCTTGCTGATCTCATTTAATAATGGGTTTTCACTTTTGGGTGCTATGAAGGCAGCAGCCTTTTACAGAAGCTCTGTATTTGTGACCGTTTATCTTTTTTGTTTTTGAACTTGTTTTCTTATTTAAGATTAGATTTGATCTGGCTTGCCACTGATAGTAGCCACTAGAAATCGGATACATGCATTTTAAATTTACCATTGATCTGTAGTGCATCCAAACTCAGGACATCTTGGCTGCACTTTAAACAAGCTGTAAACTTGGATGTCACAAAGAGAGCCTGAAGGCTCTCTTATGGCTGCAATACCTAGGGACTCCCTTATAAAACTTTGTGAGGATTTGAGTGTGAAAATGTTCACCAGCTAAGCATAACAGGAATATATGTACTGTATACAAAAAAAATGTACACACATTTCTATGCAACCTACCCTTTATAAATCACAATCAGCCTTTAAATTTCCATTCAATGCTAATGCAGTCTCATACATGTGCACTCACAATGCTGCAGATGTTCATTGGCTGGTAGAGCAGCCCTCTTCATCACATGTCGAGACCCTGTCACTTGCATACAAGATCATCTGTCAGTGCTCCACAACTGAGCACACAAGATCATGAGTGGCATTATGTATTCTCGGAGTCCAGGAAAAGAGTAAGGCACCAGCGTCTGAGTGGGTATCCGCTGTTACCTGGTACATGTAATTAAATGATTGCTGATACAATGAATAGTATAGAAAAATTGAAAAACTGAGGTCTGCCTAAGGTAGTCAAAATAAATGAATCACTGGTTGACCCAGGCCATGAAGACATGTTTGTCAGCCTAATCTTGGCATCACATATAACCACATTTTAAATGTTTATTCTGCAAAATGCTACAAGGTAAAATAAATTTCATTATGATACAAGAAAGGGTATACAAAATAGATTTTTTTCACTATGTTTCAAAAAAGGTGTCTTCAAGGTGGTGGCCATCATTAGCAATACACTCTTGCTAATGACTCATGCATGACTCATTCGGCCTTTTCAAGGGGAATAGTGGCAATTTCGTGGCGAATAATGTCCTTGAGGGATTTAAGGTTTTGAGGTTGGTGTGTGTATACCTTCAACCTGAGATAACTCCCCAAGAAGAAATCACACAGCACAAGATCAGGTGAACGTGAAGGCCACTCCACATTGCTGCTCAGAGAAATCAGCTTACCCGGAAACATCTCCCACAAAACTTGCATGTTGCTGCATCCTTTTGAAACCAGGCATCCACCACATCCATTTCTTTCAGTTGGGTCCGCAAAACGTTCTCTGGCATTTCAATGTAACATTCAGAAGTGCTGGTGGCCATTGCCCCACTTCCTCAAAAAAGTAAGGACCCACAACACCAAATTCTGCACATGGTGCACCAAACTGTAACACACTCACTGTGCATGGGTCTCTGATGAAGTTCACGAGGGTTGGTTTCAGCCCAAATGTGCCTCATCTCTCTTTTGAAATTTAATTTTCAAAGTCTGCATACAAAAATGCTGCAAAAATTAAAATTAAAATGAAATATCCTGCTTTGCAATTTCATTTTCAGCATGAACTGCAATGAAGCTATGAAAATGAAAAGTAAAACAAATTTCCACTTTGCATTTTCATTTTCAAGTTCTCAACATGCATATAGCACACGTCAATGGGCAGGGCTTTGCACCTCAATTTCCCATAATTCTTTGTCCTTTGTAGTTGTAAAGCTACTTCGATTGATAGAATACTTTTCACTTCGACTGTGTTTAATTTATGTGATTTTGATCTTTTCAACAACGTACTGCGAGCTTCACAGTGAAACCCTCCAACAAAATCCAAAGACCATTTATAATTGTAGTTCTGAAATAATTAATGTGCTATTTAATTACTGAATTATTTAACATGATAGAAATTAGCCTTTATTATGTCATAATTTACATTTATTTACACTTAAGTATAAATTGCACAATTTGTATTTTTGTGGTATTATAGTGTAGCGTCAGCTCTGAATACTGCAATAGATGAACTCCTTGCTCATCACATGTCTCTTTGAGGTGGCTTACTATCCTTAAAGGGACTACTTGCCTTTTGCTGCAATAGTCTGAAAAGCCTATGAGACTATGCTGAGTTTATAGGCGCTTATGCTCAATTGAAGATGCAATGCCAGCTCAATCTTTTGGTGAATCATGCCTAGTTGATGTAACCTGTCCTGTCCCATTACATAGCCCTGCCTTCAACTTCATGGTCCCCAACAGCCAATTCAAGCTCCTTGCAACAGTGCCCAAATTTGTCGAAACGGCTAGGTGGTCTTCTCTCCCGCTTTGGTCATGCAGCTACTGTTAAGTGTACATCCGGAGGGTTTGGAAGTGCTGTGTTGTTAGATTGTGCAGCAGGAATGTTGCGTGCTACACTGGCAGGTGGCACAACCAGGATGTTAACACTAGAATCCCTGAAGCCAACAAAAAAACTCGTAATCCTGGGACACCCTAACTTCCTTCGCACCTCTCCATTACCATCTTTTGTTTTGCAAATGTGTCGATCAGCACAAGCAGTAAGCAGACTGCTATCCCATCCCCCCATCACCGCAGCTCAAGTCGGACAAAAAGTTCTCCCAGCTGAAGTCTGTTTATCTGGGTGTGAGGTGCCTGGAGTTGTATAGGGTAAATAATATATTGTTATTTGGAACGCATGCATTTCATGTGTGTTCTGTGTCTACAACGATCTGGGTAAATGTAGAATGATAGGAAATTGTTGAACACATACCTAAAACAGAAATATTTTTCATGTTATAGTACTGTGACAGATAGGGGCGCTCTCATTCCCTTGAACCCTCGGATCAGATGCCAGACACCAGATAAAAGTCCAAAAGTTATTATAATTAATAAGTGCACAAAGCACCCTACACTCCACAATACTCAATACTCACAATACAATACTCAATAATTACTACAATAACAATCCTCCACACCCCCAGATGAAGTCCCCTGCCACCTGACTCAGCTCAACTCTGGGATCTCCCACAGTCCTTTTAAAGTCCTTGACCCGAAGTGTTTCTCTTTCTCTGTCCATGTGACTGGTAACACTTAATAAAGATAAAACTCCTTTTCTTCAACCCGACGCATGCCATGTTTTCTGTTCATGTGACTAGGGCGTACTTCGGGTAAGGAAAACAATCCTTGTTCCTCCCTACAATGTCTTCTAGCGGCCCCCGTGGTATCCAACAGGGCTGTGGATAAAAACTCCATTGTCCATGATTCCCTGCTGGCATTCAGGGCACCTCCATGCTGCAGGGAGGGCTCCATCTGGCGGCCTGGGAGTATTGGCCGGGATGACTGGCCACCCTATATACCACAGTACTAATGATAAAATTTTGATATTAAGTGTATAATGTGTGAAGACTGAAGTCCAAATATCAAATAAACACTTTCACAAAAAGAACAAGTATAACAAAACAAATGCACGTTTATTACAAAACTAGCAAAATAGTTTTATTAAGAAGAAAATTAAACCTTTTTAAACTGAGGGAAAATATACCAATAATTATTTGTTAAGGATCTCTTTGTATACCACATTTTGAGTTCGGCCCTCCGGTTGTAATATGACCAAGCTGTGTGCTGAGCTTACTCTTAAGCATGCAATGTACAGTTGGCCATGTGAAAAGCAATCTTGTCTCAAATCTCACAGCTTGGATTGCTGCTGTAATAATCAGTTTGAGTTTCATGGTTTGTTTCAATTACGACAGTATTTGTAGGACTTGTGTTGAAGTGACATTCAGCATCTGTCAAGCGTTGTAAGTATACAACCAGTTTCATCGATAACTTCACATCCAGCTTTTAAGAGTTTAAACATTCATAAACATCAAAGTGTCCACTACTGAAATTGTCACCTGTGAATCTAAGATGTTTAAGAGGCATTGGCGGTTGTCCAAAGGTGTAAAATATTTGGCCATTTCGGTACACTTGAAAGTGACAACCGAACAATTCAGTGGCAGCCATCAACTCACATGCAGATGCATAGGTGAAGGGCTTAAACATTTCACTCTTATAGTGCTCCTGTGTAGTATAATTATCTCCTGTACCATCAGTCCACACCTTGAATATTTCCCAGTCATTCAATACATAAGACACAATGTTCCTCCGGATATCAAGAGTGAGCCTGATATGGCCGTATAAAATATGTACCAAAGAGAATGGAAAAGGTAGGTGCCATCTCCGGGCATGGAAACCACTCGTTAAGTGACAGTTGTTTGATCGATGGTGATCACCTCGATAGACATGTTAATGCGGGTACGGTTGGAATAATAAAGGAAATGGGTAACTGAACGATGTAAAGTAAGTCTAAAATACCTACACAATAACTATAATCGTAATAAGTGAACAATAAAACAGCGGAGAAGCCGTGGATTAAATAAAAAGGCTGTAGTTATCAGCAGGGAGATGTGAATCCCGTGGCGAAGACTCACACATAAGAACAACGCAGCTGCACCAGGCATAAAGGTGAAAGATTGCACCGTTTGGATGCAGCAACAGATTGGGCGTCATCCTGCCAGTGAATCTTCCACAAGTATGTCCTTCAACGAAACAGCAGGGCTTACAGAGTTTGCGAAGGCATTGTGCAAATATCCATTATGTTTCTTGATGTTCTTTATACAGTACTAGCAAAATACCCGCGCTTAGCAGCGGAGAAGTAGTGTGTTAAAGAAGTAATGAAAAAGAAAAGAAAACATTTTGAAAATAACGTAACATGATTGTCAATGTAATTGTTTTGTCACTGTTATGAGTGTTGCTGTCAAATATATATATATATATATATATATATATATATATATATATATATATATATATATATATACATTCACACACACATATAAACATATATATACATATACACATATACATTGTCAGGGATGCCAGGGGAAACGACCCGGCCGGATGCCGTGAGGGACCGGAAGAGGGTCAAGGCCCAACCTGGATCACGTGGGGGCCGCCTTCCTGGTTGCTCTGGGGGCCATGGGTTGAGGGCATGGAAGCCCCACACTGTAGGGGCCCGTGGTCACCGCCAGGAGGCGCCCCAATGCCTTGGGGGCCTGTTACCTAAGCACTTCCGCCACACCAGGAAGTGCTGGGGGGAAGAATAAGGACGATACCCGGAGAGCTGCCGGAGAACAGCCGGCACTTCCGCCACGAAGAAGACGCATTTGTGGCCAGGACTGTGTTTGGGGTGTTTTGTGCACTAGTGGACTGGGTCTGAGTGACCATATTTGTAAATAGTGTTGTAAATAAAACGTGTGGTTGTTTGAAAAACAAAATGTCCGCCTGTCTGTGTCCGGGTCGGCTCCACATCTGGAGAAGTCAGCAGGATACTCCGCCTGTTACAAGGCGGGGACCTGATAAACAAAATTCTGTTGTGGACGGCCCGGCGCAGGGTAAAGGAACCCCACGGACCGCCAGGGGTCCGCAGGAGAGCCGTCTTCCCCTGCCGTGGGCTGGCAGCGTGCATGGCATGACTGCAGCGGTCTCCGACGAGTGCGCCATTGTTGGAGGCGCCCTGGACGGCATTGCATCCAGAGAGGCCACGCCGAGGACGTTTCCTTGGTTGGACGAGTCCGGGGAGGTGAGTGCCCTGCCTAACGGCAGCGCGTGTGTTTTTGGTTTTCCAGGCAGGGACTTCCCGGATCAATGTCAGTGGCGGGCGCATGCCGGTCTGTGGGGCTCCAGCAGCACGGCGGCAGCCGCGAGAGCTGCAGAGGAGGAGACGCTGCAGCTCGAGGGGCGCCAGCAACAACAGGGCTGCCATCAAGCACGTCACCACCACAGAAGGGGAGGCAAGATGGCCGCGGACCAGAAGTCCCTCCCCCTGACAGGCACGCGATTGGACGGTGTGTCTTGTGTGCCCGCCGATGACTGCAGAGAGGCGGAACCAAGGAATGTCCATCACGGGCGGGGAGACCCGATTGGGCCGGAGGAGAAGGCCCACAAGAAGTGGCCGGTGTCGGAGGCTGACAGACAGGTAGGCTCCGCGACGGTTAACTTCCTGTCTTTGCCGGCTGCTCTGGCGGAGCTGGAGGCGTGCCTTCAGCCCGTGGAGCAGAGTCTGTTCCAGGTGCTACGTGCCCTCCGGGCGGAGATGCAGGAACTGGAGAGGAAGGCAGTCGCGTCCATAAAGGAGCTCCGACGGCACAGCGCTGGATTCTCCAGCCGGAACGGCACGGCGGGGAAGGTAGGTTTCGTAGTCCCCGTACAGCATGAGGGAGGGTTTGCTGAACATGGCTGTGATGCCAAAGATCAGCTCCAAGTAAGCGGCCCTCCGACAGTAGATGCGGCGCAACGAGCTGTGCGCACGGCGAGGGGGGATTCCGTGAGGACGCTGCCTGAACACGGGCTGCTGAGTGCCCCGGGTCCTAGCGCCCTCCGCCCCGAGCCCCCAGGCTGAGTGCCGGTTCCTCCTATATGTTGAGACGCGGTGCTGGGTGCACGCGCCCGGGTGCTGGCCGCCCTCTGCGGGGGCAGAGGGAATCCCTGAGGCCGGCGGAGAGAGCGCAGGCGATGCCGGCGGTTCCACCATCAACAGGGACACGGAAGCCGCGGAGAGGGTGCCGAACAGGCAAGTGCCGGGGGGCCGAATGGAGGGGGGAACGCTGCCAGTGTGTGGCACAGGAAGAGTGCCTAGGCAGCGATTCTGCCCCTGTGTTTTTCTCTATTGCAGGGACGGACCCCAGGCGAGCAGTAGGACCCCCTTCGTTGGGGACCTGCCCTCAGATGTCGGACTGTCTGTTGAGGGATCTTTCTGCTGGTGTGCGGGTGCCACCACGGCTGGAGGAGGCTGCAAGGGAGCAAGTGACTTCGACCAAAGGGGTGCGGAGGCCTCGGAGGGGGTGCCGAACGAGGGGGCCCCGGGGTGCCGGTAAGAGGGGGAAGAGCAAACTGTGCGAGGCACAGGGGAGCACCAAGTGGTGGTGCTCAGGCCGCATCTCCGCCCCTATCCCTGCTTGGAGAGCGGGACCGGACCCCGGCTGTCCTGAAGTAGGACCCACTTCGGGGCTGTGCTGCCCTCGGGGGGGCGGGTCGCTCTTCCCGAGTGGTCTTCGCTGGCTGTGGGGCACTGTTAGGGATGCCAGGGGCAACAACCTGGCCGGGACGCCGTGAGGGACCGGAAGAGGGTCAAGGCCCACCCTGGATCACGTGGGGGCCGCCTTCCTGGTTGCTCTGGGGACCACGGGTTGAGGGCATGGAAGTCCCACCCTGTAGGGGGCCGTGGTCACCGCCAGGAGGCGCCCCAATGCCTTGGGGACCTGTGACCTCAGCACTTCCGCCACACCAGGAAGTGCTGGGGGTAAGAATAAGGATGGTACCCGAAGAGCTGCCGGGAGAACAGCCGGCACTTCCGCCACGCTGGGGCGTGGCCAACAGGGGAGTGTCGGAAGCACCTGGAGCTCATCTGGGTCATGTATAAAAGGGGCCGTCTCCCTTCATTCGAGGCTAGAGTCGGGTGGAAGTAGGACGAAGCACGAGGAGAGAGTGGAGGCGGCCTGAAGAAGAGGCATTTGTGGCCAGGACTGTGTTTGGGGTGTTTTGTGCACTAGTGGACTGGGTCTGAGTGACCATATTTGTAAATAGTGTTGTAAATAAAATGTGTGGTGGTTTGAAAAACAACATGTCCACCTGTCTGTGTCCGGGTCGGCTCCACAACATATATACATATATATATACACACACACACACACACACACACATCCACATATAAATACATATATACATATACATACATATCTATATAAATACATATACACATATATATTGTGATGTCCCATCGAATAAACACACTCAGGAGCTGCTTGTCCGGGAAAGTCTTCCAAATTCCAACTGGCTTTTTATTCAATATGCCGTGATATAAACTGTGCCCTACCGCCACCTGTTGTCTGGGTCACGGGGACACCTCCAAAATAACAAAGACTAATCACCTTCGTCCTATCTACCTCTCTTAAAAACAGTTACTTCCCTTCTTTTACACCTTATGCTGTTCTCCTCACTTTCTCCACCTCTCCAACTCACCCTTCCAGCCACACCACCCCTTTTTATCACGCCCCGTTAATTAACCCGGATCCCTGTCACTCATCTCTCTCTAGGGAGGTGCCCCAAGCCCTTACAATCAGGGTTCCCCTAAGACTCCACCCCAACACTGCTTCCCTTTCCTATAGCCCATGCAATGGCAAGACACGTCACAATATATATACACATACATACACACATATATATATATATATACACACACATACATCCACATATATATATATATATATATATATATATATATATATATATATATATATATATATATATATATATATATATCTATACACACACCCTTTGGGGTGCGAGCAGCTGTTGCTGGGGGTGCCAGAATCCATCGAGGAAGAAAAATGAAAAACATTATTTGTACAAAATCTTAGTTTATCTATCCATTCCTAAATAATTAAATGTGCAGGCTATTTCGTATCAGTGCAATACGCTGCTTGTTAAAACGGATGACTTCCGCTCTTACGTGCACTTAGTGCTGCGTGGGTATTATGTACTATTGTAACCGTTCAAGTTCTATTTAAATTTTAAATACTGTATAAGTAATTTTTATTTAGTCGACAGAAATATCTTTGGTAGGAACGTAAGTTAAATTTAGTCATCATTGCATAAATTTTTCTTCACCATAGAAATTTA